>NC_079447.1:38062172-38079672 GCF_903798145.1 Danio aesculapii | reverse complement strand
CCGATATAATCACCACGCCCACATGGCATCGAACGCTAATTCGTCTCTGTGTGTGTGAGTGTGTGTGTGTGTGTGTGTGTGTGTGTGTGTGTGTGTGTGTGTGTGTGTGCGTGCGTGCGTGCGTTGTGTGTACTACTAACGTAATTTGTGCAAGACTCATCGCTTCAGAAAGGCTTGAATAGACTCGATCACAAATACAGTTGAAGTCAGAATTATTAGCCATTCCCCCCCCAAATAGTTAAATCATTATCTGTTAAGCATTAACTCTACATTAATAAGCGTTAGTAAGCAGTTTATAACTGCAGCTACAAATGCTGTATTCTTGACTTACAAACATATTTATAATGTGCTTAATACTTATACTTTCATACTTTGCTTATGATTTATTATTCATTACTAAATTAAGTATCGCATTATTTACAAACCACTTGTATTTAAAGTAGTTGAGGGTTTTTAGGATCCTTCAGAATGAGTTAGTAAATGATTAATAAACTATTGAAATCAATGTTTATTTGTCTTATTTATTCAGGTATATATTAAGGGTTACTATGTATGTTAATAAATGCTTTATTAACTCAACTTCATCTAGTTTTGTGACCTAATCTAAAGTGAGGACTATTTATGCTTTATAAACCCCTTATAAATGACAAATAAAGGCTCAGTTAAATTCTAAACAGGAAAATTGACATTATTCATTCCTTTTCATTTAAAGATACACAAATAAAACTTTACATCAAATGAAAAATAAATCTTTGCAACCTTATCTAAAATAAAATTACTGTACAGTTTAAACATTGCATCTTATTACATTGTTAAATTATTATATTGTTGTTGTTGTTTTATCCAGTTTTATGTCGTATTTTGACTCCTGTTATTTGGCAATGTTTAAACTTTACAGTAATTTTATTTTTTAGAAAAGATTGCAAGGATTATTGTTCATTTTATACTGAGCCTTTAATTGTCATTTATATGGGATTTATGAAGAATAAATAGTCCTCACTTTAGATTAGGTCACAAAATTGCATGAAGTTGAGTTAATAAAGCATTTATTAACATATTAGTTAACTATTAGTTTATGCCTGAATAATAAGATATATAAATGTTGATTTCAATAGTTTATTAATCATTTACTAACTCATTCTGAATTATCCTAAAAACCCTCAACTACTCTTAAATACAACTGGTTTGTAAATAATGCAATACTTAATTTAGTAATGAAAAATAAATCATTAACTAAGTATGAAAATACAATTATTAAGCACATTATATAGGTGTTTATAAGTCAAGAACACAGCATTTGTAGCTGCAGTTATAAACTGCTTACTAACATTTATTAATGTAGAGTTAAAGCTTAACAAATAATGAATTCACTAGATGCTAATGCTTAGTAAATGATTTATAGTGTGTAGTTATTATAAAGTGTTACCCACATTTCTAAACATAATAGTTTTAATAACTCATTTTAATCTTTACCATGATGACAGTACATAATATTTTACTAGATATTTTTCAAGACACTTCTATACAGCCTAAAGTGAAATTTTAAGGCTTAACTAGGTTAATTATATTAACTAGGCAGGTTAGGGTAATTAGGCAAGTTATTGTATAATGATGGTTTGTTCTGTAGACAATTGAAAAAATATATAGCTTAAAGAAGCTAATAATTTTTTACCTTAAAATGGCTTTAAAAAAATATTCTAGCCAAAATAAAGCAAATAAGACATTCTCCAGAAGAAACAATATTATCAGGCATACTGTGAAAATTTCCTTGCACTGCAATTGCTGCCTTCTCTACCTCTACTCAAACTTACAAAACATCTCCATCTCCAAGTCAAGTACCTGTTATTAATTGATTGCAGGGATGAAGGCAGCTAGTGCAGTATAAACAGCCTCACATCCAACCTTTGTGTTTGAAAATACTCTTCTACACTACATTAAGAAGATTAATTTCTATTTCCCAGAACAGGGTCTTAGCATAGCACATTCTCTATTGCTTTAATCAAAGTCCAAGGAATGAGATAGCCAAGGTTCACTCATGTGCCAGGGTCTTTAATGGTCCCTATAGAAGCAGATTTAATTAAGATCAATCATAGTTTGTGGGAACAGGGGGTCTGGCGGTTTAGTTAATTTGGCTGCATTTAAACCCATCACATGACACATTTACAATACACCAGAGTTTAAACAAACAGTAAATAGTATGACGTTTCAATTTTGCAAATGCTATAAAAGAAGGGTTTGATTTAATCAGGACTATTTAATTAAATATATAAGAAATGGCTGACAATTGCACCCTTTAAAAAAAACACATATATACAATTCAATGATATACAGTTAAAGTCAAAATTACAAAGGAATGGAATATTCTTTAAAAATTGAACAAATCACCAGTAGATGGCAGTAAATACTAGTATTAAAGAGTGAGTCGTTCAAATGATGCATTCAAAGGGTACATGGTCTAAAGCAAACTTGATGTGCAAATGTGCACTAAGGGCTTGTCTTATATGATTATACAATAAACCTTTGCTATTTTAAGTATGGGGGAAAACTGTGCCTAGTGCATAGTATAGAAGGGTTATTCTCTTGAGTAATGGATGTGTTTTGGGCATAACGTGCATTTAACCAATCACCCTCTATTTGCTTTCTGGGGGAATTGTGGTCAGAACATGAAGCATTTGCTGTTTTGAGAAAAAGAATCAGCTTGTGTGGGAGGTTAAAGTGAGAAGACTATGTAACATGCTTTTTAATTAACACTGGCACTGACTTAAACCAGCTTTTAGTTGGTCAATGGAGCGATTTATTTCAGTTGCCTAAAAATAGCAAAGCATCAACAATGTATCTTAAAACACCTCCCGTTGAGATTAGCACGTCTATGGACACGCAAATGCAATTTAAACAATGTGGTGCAGGAGGTGGAAATGATTGTACCTGGTGTACAATAGGGCACAAAATGCCTAAATAAACACAACAATTATTTTATCAAATGACTCAGATTCAATCACCATCGAAAACAGATTCAATCACCAACAAAAGACCAGTTTGTGTTGCTAAGAAACAGACAATACACAGCCTAAAAACCCCACTGTGTTTTATGAATTATTGCATAAAATCAATATCACATTTTGTTAATGCACCGTTATACTGTTTATCGAAGTATTAATATTATATAACCTTAATTTCAAGCTTGCATGCTATTAATACGATTTGCCATTTAGATCCCTTGCAAGATATGCACTAAACTTTTCTGCAAAAGTATTTTCTAGCACCTGTTGTGCAAAGGCATAAAACACCCTAAAAGTATTTGCTCACAATTAAAATGCATCTGAACAGATCACTTTGTTACAAAAATTAATAGGTCCAGACCAATTGTAAACTATTTATCAATGAACATTTAAAGCATTAAAAAAAATACTTTTTCCAAGACAAAAATAAATAAATAAATTTGCAGTAAATTTATGTTTTTTGTATTTTCAATGTGTTTTCTTGGACAATGTGGAAACCCACCAACTCAGAGACAACCTTAAATAAAAAGGTTATGTGCATTTCGGTTTATTAAAATGATAAAACAACAAATGTGTATTTTTTACAGTATATAAAATTGTGTTTGTTATAGTTGCCCAGCATCACAAACTGAAAATCAGATTTTTTTTTAAACATTTAAAACATGTTCAGATCACCATTTTCTAGAAAAAAAAAAGAATGGTTGTTAGCTTTTTAGAATTCTAACAATTTACATGTGGATTGCTGTAGCAAAGCAATGCTTTACAACTACTGTATAATTTTCTCTAATTTCTGTTTAGCAGAGAGAAGTTTTTTCAACACATTTCTAAACATAATAGTGTTAATAACTCATTTCTAATAACTCATTTATTTTATCTTTGCCATGACGACATTAAATAATATTTTATTTAGAGATATTTTTTTCAAGACACTTCTATTCAGCTTAAAGTGACATTTAAAGGCTTAACTAGGTTAATTAGGTTAACAAGGCAGATTAGAGTAATTAAGGAAGTTATTGTATAACAATGGTTTGTTCTGCAGACTATCAAATATATATATATATATAGTTTGAAGGGGCTAATAATTTTGACCTTAAAATGATTTTTTAAAACTGCTTTTATTCCAGCCGAAATAAAACAAATCAGACTTTCTCCAGAAGAAAAAATATTATCAGACATACTGTGAAAATTTCCTTGCTCTGTTAAACATTGTTTGGGAAATATGTAAAAAAAAAAAAAAATTAAAGGGGGGGGGGGGCTAATAATTGTGATTTCAACTGTATATATATATCAAAACATGTTCAAATTGGTCCAATTTATCTGCACATTAAAAATAACCAAATTAAAAAAAAATTAAATATTTATAAATTCATGACTTCATTGGATATGTCACATTTATAAACTATTTGTATTTTTAACAGTACATCATTAGAGTACACAAAATTTACATATACTGTAAAAGGGCATTCTGCCACTTTCATTAAAAATCCAGCCATCATCAGAGTGCAGTCAATCTTTAGATAGTCTAAGCCAAGAACGGCCTCTGATCTGTACTTCATTGCTTTGGAAACAAAGGACACATTTCTAGTCCCCATTTGAAAAGGCTTTCGAATTGGAACAACCTTCATTACTCTGTGCTGATGCAATCAGCTTCAAATGTGGTCTTTGAAAGATGCAGCCTCTGAAACGGGAAGCAGCTTATACTTTTTTTGTGCTGGTGGAAATGTAGAGGCGAATGGTTATCCTTAGTCCCAAGGGCCTGACAATTCAACATTTATTACACTGTTTGTTCTCTAAAAGCTCTTTTTCTCTGAGATTACTATACCTCTGTTGTGCTTGTATATCATCATTATATAACAATATTATCGTTGTTGTTTCTTTCATTCAGAGTTAGCTGAACTGATGATGTAGGACACGTGGCTGATGTTGCTCTAGATTTCATATGCCGGTTGTTTCACACTCTTTCATCATGTCTGAGAATATGTCTCTGTGTGCTGCGAGAGTGCTCTTTGGTCTTTGACACGCTTTTATTCTGCATGACAGGCCCATACCATGTCCCCAAATGTACCCGGAGCACAGTCATTGTGTGAAATGCATACCATTTCATATCAATACATCAAACTATTTCGATATTTCAAACAGTTTTTCATAAAAAAAAAAAAAAAAAAAAAAAAAAAAAGTAATTTCATTTGATTTGGTTTGAATTTTTGTTTGCATCAACCCAGGCTCATTTTGAAAACGTACAGTTATATACATTTCTGGAGAGCGTCAACTGGTACCTAGAGCTACGTTTTTTTGCAGTTTTTGGTTTTGCGAATTCAGGCCAATGTGTATGCTTTTTTAGATCTCAAACTTTTCTCACGAGTGCCATTCGCACCTGCTGTTCTCACATAAATCCTCCAGTGGCCGCTGTTGACTGGCTAAATGACTGACCCAACCAATAGTGTTTTCAAAAACAGCACGGATTGACAACTCCTCTCTGCGTCTGAAGTTCGGCAACGACCATGGCGATCTAACTAATCAAACTAGTAACAGCGGGAAAGCCGTCCATAGGGATGTGAGCAGTCAGCTGCCAAGCGCGAAATGGAACAGCGTCATACTGTACTGCCCCATATCGTTTGTTTTAACGATGAAATGCAGCCATACATACTTCTGGCTACATAATTCGTGATTTTCAGAAATGTAGATAGGGCTACGTTTTCAGAATGAGCCTATGATGATTTGTATTATGTACACAGCACTCAAGTTCCAAAACTGTGTGAAATAGCAATAACTAAGAATAGTAATTCAAAGAATAGACAGTGTGTAGAAAGACACATGCATTTGTTTAGTGATTAACACTGTTGAGGTTAATGCATTACAAGTAACGCAAGTTACATAATAATTAGGGGTGTCAAATTTAATTGTTTTTTCGGTGCACCGCGAAGCAGATGCGGACAATTCGGTATCGGTTCAGTAATAATCATAACCGGTTATTGTGTACTGATGTCATTTATCTCATATGCGGTATATTGCGTTAGCTTACTATGGCGAGGGAGGCGAGCGCGAGTATTTAAAAAGCTTCAACTACTTAAAAATGCAGAAATTGTGCACAGTTTACTGCATATGTGTTTGCTGGACAGTCTTTCACTGACACTTACAGCAGAAGCCCCTATTTGCCGTGATGGCATGAATTTTCCTCTTCTCTCAGCTGATACAGTGATACTTCTGGATTTCTTTGTTCCTGACCCCAAAGTACTCACCCCTCATTAACCGTGTGAAGCCATCAGTAAGGACCATCAAAGTGTGGCCAGTGGGGGTGGACTCCACACTCCAGGACAGGTTTGAACACACAGATTGGAGTATGTTTGCTTCCCACGCTACATGTGGCTCTCACACAGACATTGATAGTTAGACTTCCTCTGTTCTGGAATATATCAACACCAGCATAGACAGTGTTACAACCCAGAAACAGATCACCACATACCCAAATCAAAAGCCATGGATGAACAAGGAGGTGTGCCTCCTGCTGAAGGCACGCAACACTGCCTTCAGATCAGGGGATGCACAGGCCTACAGCACTTCCAGGGCTAATCTGAAGAGGGGCATCAAAAAGGTCAAGCACTGTTACAAGCTAAAGGAGCACTTTTCCAACTCTGATCCTCGGCGCATGTGGCAGGGCATCCAGGCCATTAGCAACTACAAACCCAGCCAGTCCAAACCCACAGCCACAAATGTCTCCTTCCTGAACGAGCTAAATGACTTTTATGCCCGCTTTGAAAGAGACAATACAGAACCCTACACCAGGAACACTTCCTTAACTGACCACTCACCTATCACACTCACCTCCTCAGAAGTCTACACCGCACTGAGTCGGATCAATGTGCGTAAGGCTGCTGGACCAGACGGTATCCCTGGGCGCGTCCTCAAAGCATGTGCAGAACAGCTCGCTGGGGTATTCACAGACATTTTCAACCTGTCGCTTAACCTAGCAACTGTGCCAACATGCTTTAAAACACTCCAGCCCAACATGCCTGAATGACTACCGCCCTGTAGCACTCACACCCATCATCATGAAGTGCTTCGAGCGGTTGGTCCTGGCACATCTGAAAGACTCTCTGCCATCCACACTGGACCCACATCAGTTTGCCTACCGTGGCAACAGGAGCACAGAAGATGCCATCTCCATAGCACTGCACTCTGTACTCACTCACCTGGACAATAAAAACACTTATGCACGAATGCTGTTTGTTGACTTCAGCTCAGCATTCAACACTGTCATACCCTCTAAGCTAATGACCAAACTTAGAGACCTGGATATCAACGCGTCTCTCTGCAACTGGGTTATGGACTTTCTGACTAACAGACCTCAGAATGTTAGATTAGGCCACATCTGCTCAACCACCGTCACACTCAACACTGGTGTACCACAGGGCTGTGTGCTGAGCCCCTTCCTCTACTCCCTTTTTACCATCGACTGTAGGCCTGTGAACAGATCCAACACCATCATCAAATTTGCAGATGACACCACAGTGATTGGTCTAATCAGCAATAATGATGAGACTGCCTACAGGGAGGAGATACAGCATCTAGCCACCTGGTGCACCGACCATAATCTGCTCCTTAACACCAACAAGACCAAGGAGCTCATTGTGGACTTCAGGAAGGGACGAACAGGCTCACATGATCCCATCCACATTAATGGGATGGCCGTTGAGCCTGTCTCATCCTTCAAGTTCCTGGGGACCCACATCTCAAAGGACCTTTCCTGGACCACCAACAGCTCCAGCCTGGTCAAGAAGGCTCACCAGCGCCTATTCTTCTTGAGGCAACTTAAGAAGAACCAGCTTTCATCAGCTGTCTTGGTGAACTTCTACCGCTGCACAATAGAAAGCATCCTGACCAACTGCGTCACAGTCTGGTATGGAAGCTGCTCTGTTGCTGAGCGTAAGGCACTGCAGCGGGTGGTGAAAACTGCCCAACGCATCACAGGGACTACATTGCCAGCCATTGAGGACATCCAGAAGAAACACTCTCTGCGCAGAGCATGCAGTATTCTTGAGGACACCTCTCACCCTGCTCACAGACTGTTTTCTCTCCTGCCTTCCGGCAGGCGCTTCAGGCTCCCCCGGACAAAAACCAGCAGACTGAGGAACAGCTTTTTCCCCAGAGCTGTCTCCCTTTTGAACTCTGCCCCTCACTGACTCTTTTGAGTCAGAGCATTAGAGCCAATCGAAGTCCTTTCTGTTGAGTCTATGATGGATCAGCCACTGCCATGTCACTCGACGGTGAACAGCACCAGAGCGTTAGAGTCAATCGCAGTCCTTTCTGTTGAGTGAATGACCAATCAAAGGGGTGTAAAAAAGAACTCGCTAGACAAAACTATATTAGTTTACTTGCTTTAAAAGCTCATGTTGTTCTTAAGTACTGTCTCCTGTACTTGAGTTTTTAAAGGTACAGTTTATATATATATATGACTGTTTGTATTAAAGGACAAAATTGTATTGCAAACAGTATATAAATATAAAGATATTTATACATTTTAATACAAGAATTGCTGTGTTTTGAAGAAAATATAAAACTGTGTATGGAAAGCACCAATGCACAGTGTTGCGCTGAGATATCGAATTGAACCAAACTGATGGCATGATAATCGCAACTGAACTGAACAGTGAAGGTTCACACCTCTAATAATAATATTACTTTTCTAAGTAATGAGTAAATTAATACATTACTTTAAAACATGACTTATAAGTTTAATTTATATGTTTTAAAAAATGTAATTGCTGAATTAAAATGAACAATCACGCACTCAATGAGAGAATGTTCTCCCCGTGAGAACAGAGAAAAACAAATATGGCAGGCAAGAGCCTTACACTTTAATGATGGTACTATTCTCATTATTTTGAACGCATGTCCAAATCACAATGGACAGTAATTTTACCTAACTAATAAGACAAAAAGCACAAGTAGCAAACGTTGCTTTAAACTTTCAATAATCTGTAATTACGGAATGTATAGCTCTGGGGTCAGGATGTTCTCAGAAGATAAAATTACCCTAAAATAATATTATTTGATGTGTTTTTTAAAGGTAAATTAGGGTGTAGGTTATAGAGTGCGTTGTTAAATTTAGAGCTCCTCTATTACACTGGAGGTTCTTAAAGAGATCAAGCCTCAGTCAGGTAAGAAAAAGTAATGCAAACATTAACTCAAAAGGAATGTTTCTTTGTCCATTTATTTTCTATAAAAAGTAACTAAGTAATGCAACTAGCTACTTTTTCAATATTGTACTCAGCATTGTAATACATTACTATCAAAGGTAACATTGTTGACAAAAGGTTTGAATAATTTCTGGCTTAACTTTAAATATATTTCAAGCCCAAAATACTGTAGATTGTGCAGTTATTTTATCAAAATAAAGTAATTCTGAAAACTGTAAAATTAGAAGTTTGAATCATAATTTCTTACATTTAAGAGGTCATGACGTGTCCCACACTGCTAAAACCACTATTAGGACACATATATTTGACCAAAAAAAAAAAAGTGAAAATATTTTGCGTTATTTTGAGCAAATTCTTTCTTCCGGTTTGAAAAAAAAATTAGAAGCAATGTCACGGCAATTAGATCCTTGTGTGAATTCCAGCGTGTAGAAGGGCTGTCTGTATCAGTGGGTACAACGTGACTTCTTTGAGTTTTGATCATTAATTCAAGAGATAGACTTGGTTTGAACCAATCAGCACGCTCTATTGTGAATGAGGTGCAACTTCATTAATATGCATGATATGGCTTCGAAGAGCTTTGTTTTGATCTGTTACAGTGTTCAGATGGCAGAGAGAGCCACTTTGTGTTGCCAACCGTAATTAAAACAAGTGGAAGAAGAAGAAATGTTTGGAGACATGGGTCAATCCAACGAGTCAAAGAGAACAAAATTGTCACTTCCTGATTAAACGGGCGCCAAATATCAACAGTAAAAACAGAATTTACTGTGGTAGAAGAAGCTGTTAATGAAGAATTTAAACCTTTCTTTATTTAATAAATGTTCTTGCGCCTCAGAAGACAATGCTGACACACAATGAGCGCATGGGGGCATTTGAAGCAATGAAAGGCGAAGAACAAACGCTCTTGAAAAGCTCCAGGCGCTCTGGAGGTCATTAATATTATAATAACATTAACACTGAAACTGTTAAGGTGTTTAAGAATGAATGACCAAAACAACATTCAAGAAGTGTTACAGTGTGCTCGGCCTGCTGGTTTGTCCATTCACACATATTTTCATCATCATTTGATCTCTTTTAACAAACCTTTTTTTAATGCACATACTGTAATTTGTTGAGTAAAAGTGTTTACAGTGTAGTTTATGCACATCTTATCTATTGAATAAAAGTCTATCCTACTCAGTTATGCGCATTTTCAAAAGTTATGTGCATCATGACGTTCCCATCAATCGTTTTTCTGCGCATCTCCAAAATGAGCATTAAAATAGGTGGGTGGAAACGTAAAGCTAAGGCGAGAAATACCGCTTCGTCTTTAAAAAAGGGGAGGAGACAGACAGAAACTCTGAGTTAAAAGAATAAAACCTGCTCCTGACCAGGTTAGGTTCACAGAGTAAGTTACCACAGTAACTCACTCTGAGTTAAAGTTACCTCTCTTTCAGAAGCAGGCTTGACTTACCCTGCTTTCTTGAGTTTAACAAACCTGCCATTTTGAAACGGAAAACCCAGAGTTTCTCTCATTTCAGGGTTAAATACTCTGAGTTTTCACTTAACCTCCTTTCTGAAATGGGCCCCTGGACTCCATTACTGTGTTTTAATAAGTTTGTAAGGAACATTTTTTACCCGAGAACTTTTCACATCAGGAAATGGTGAAATCCGGATTTGCAACTCCTCTCCTTTTAAAAAAAGATGTGGTTCCAGTTCCTGTTGATTGTCCTGTCAGTGTGCTTTGTTTATGTTTATTCAGATAGCAAAGTCAGTTCGTATCATCAGCAGTACTATTTCAGTTATTAAAGACATCACTACAATATTATGGACTGAAAGATCAGCTGTAAATGCTGCTCTCCGAATGTAAACGCTTTAATCAAATGATTACCATCATGTAAGATTTTTCGCCACATTTTGTGACAGGATAGTCTATACACACACAGCTTTCTGATGCTACCTACCGAGTGCATCAAAGTTACTGAGAAATGCAGAGTTTTTTATTTCTCCCACATGGCGTGCGGTATCAAACATTCAAACATTAAAACTACACTCTTCCAGCAGTTCCTCGCATCCAATATCTTGTTCGTCACAGGGGCATGCATGAAATGTAACTGAATGAAAGTGAAAGTGCCAAACTGCAGTTAAAGTCAAGAAATTAATCATTTGAAAAATAATTTGATTACTGATGTCCATATAAACATAGTCATTGTCTTTCTCCGCTGCGTCTGTGTGTTGATTTGCCTCTGTGTAAATCAGAGCATGCTCAAACTGAAACTCCCCTTTTCATGCAAACCCTTCCCTCTTTCGCCACTCGACACTCAAGCCTAAACAAAACTAGACTCATCCCCTTTCCTGACTTTTTTTCAAACTAGAGATGTGGAAACACCCTGTTGAGACAAGGGGGTTTCATGCCCCATTAAAGTGTCATTTATTCCTATGATGACAAAGCTAAATTACCAGCAGGCAAAAAGAAAACTCAAACTAAAGTCTTCTGACTAGAATCCCGTAATGATTTAAAGCTGTTGCTCTGCCGAGCATCAGGTGAGTCAGCGCTGTTATGTAAACACTAGACGACAGTGCCTGAAATTGTGGGCATCAGTGAAATGACATCTGTGAGGTTAGGCAACACACTCCTGATTATAAAATTGGTCTTGCTCCAAATCATTATCTCCCTAATGTTTTGGAGCTTTTCAACAAATTCAAACTTCCTAAACATTTGGACAGCGCAAGCAAATGAGTGATTGTTTACATATGCTGCACAGCCAAACAGCTGTTATTAGGTCGATGCTGAAGGCAGTTTTTATTTGATTTTCATTTGCTGCTTTGGCTGTGAGGAACACTATTAAAATGACAGATTTTTTTAAGAACTTCTGCTTTTCTAATGCATTATTTAAAAAGGGCACCATGGCAGAGGATGACAGTTCTCTAAAGCTGGCTACTGACGTGTTTAATTATTAACTAAGGGATTTTGAAGTGTTTAAAAAAAGAGCGGCAGTTGTTTTGGAAAGTACTAATGACACAGGTGGTGGAAATATTGTGAACAAGTGTATTTACATTGACTGTGTAAACATACTAGCAAGTGGAGCTGCTTGCTAACCTTGAATTTATCACAAATTCACATACAAAACCAGACAAACACTGGTCACTTTACACTATAGTTGCATCTCACCTGTCGCTCACTCCTGATTTAACACAAATGTATTGTGATGGAAAATCATTATCATCAGACCAAGGTTGCTTACTCGCCTCACTGGCTTCTCCAAAATCAGCATAACATAGAAACATACACTTTTCCCTTTGCCAAAAGTCACCCTTCTGCAACATTAGAGCCCATCCTCCCTATACGCACATTTTGCAGGTATAGTAAGGCCCCCAAATCACAATGAATGAAAACCACAAAAGAAAAATATCAAAGATGAAATGACAAGTGCTGCGCAAGACGTTTTTTTTTTTTTTTTTTTTTTTTTTTTTGACTTTAGCATAAAGTCACAAGTAATTAATTCATTGTGCTTCACTGAAGAACTACAGTAACCTTAAGACTAAATTCATACAGTTACAACATGTAATGAGATTTGGCACACTTTACAATAAGGTTCCATTACTTAATATTAAGAGCTAAGAATGAATAAAGCTTGTACAGCATTTATTAATCATAGTTAATGCTAGTTTCATCATTAAATACTGCATAATTATACACTGTGATTTAACAAAAACTAATGACTGCATTTTCATTAAAATTAACAAAGATGAATAAAACTGTTTAATTTATTTTTTAACATTTTGCTATTTTATTTATTCTATCATTTATTATTATTATTTTGTCATCCCATTACTGAATGTTTGGAGTTGTTTGGGGATTTTTATTAACACACTGACAAGGCTCAAAGGGTCTGCTTAGGGTCCCTTAAAATACAGGATCAGCTCTGTGTATACAAAAAAAGAAAAATACTAAACTTTAACAAAGTGTTTTTGTTCTATTACACTGTAAAACAAATCTGTTAATTAACAGTAATTTGTGGTTTCCGTTTATTTACAGTTGTGAATTGCATTATGGCATGTTGATCTCTGCTTTGTCGACTTTTGATGTTGAAAATTCAACTCTGCAGTTTAACAAAATGACTTTTACTGACATTTTAGTAGTTTTAGACAAGATATGGTTTAAGAAATACAGTGCTCAGCATATATGAGTGAACAAATCCCTACAAACTCTCATTTAATTAATATTTTCTATAGGATGCATTAAAATATTATATTTGTGCATATACATTATTTTAGTCAGTACTGAAGCCAAATCTGGAGCTTATCTAACAAAATAACTTACAATAATAGTTCAAAAACTTGAATGGCTCAAAAGTAGCCCAAATGTATATGTTAGGGAAAAATATTAAATAAAATTTTCAAAAATAGCAAAAATCAAGAGAGACAAAAGTACATACAATTTTGTTGAAATGTTGTAGTTTGTATTTTCTTTATATATTTTGCAAGAATTTAAATGTATTATCTTTTCATCCCTGAAGATATTTTGTGACTAAAATATTATATCTGTTTAATAAATCTGTTTTGTTTAAATGCACCAATTTATATTACCCATATTCACTAAGAAATGGATAAAAAAAATCATATTCAAAATGGGGTGTTCTCCTATATGCTGCACGGTAATATATAGAGATCCAAGTTTGTAAAATAACAGAACATGTACTGGCAGCTTATTACCAGGTTTTTGCAGCATAATATACAACACCAAGCCAGACAATATGTCACTTCAAACTATTAAAAATGTTCATAAAAGTCACTTTTTCAAACTTTTCAAGGTTAAAAACTGCTGGAAGAAGGTCCCATAATGCAATTCAAAAGCCTAAATGAGTGGGAAAAAATGTCAATTTACAGATATTTTTACAGTGTACTAATGCTTTTAGAATTACTAAATACAAATTAGGGCTGCACGATTAATCAAAAAAAAAGAGATCGCAATCTCGATTCAACCCTACACATGATCTTAAATCAGCTTTTCTACAATTTAGCCAATTATATTTTCATGGTCAAGAGAGAAGCATAAAGGCGGTCGCAGAAGTCTTCACATTGTTTTATATACGTTGCTCAGCAACAAAGACCCCTTCAAATGGTGTTAAAAGTGTCACATACTGTATTTATAAGGGATAATTCACCCAAAAATATCATTTCTGGCTTCATATAATGACATATTCACTGTTTGTTTACCAGTGTTGGGAGTAATGCGTTACAAAAGTAATGTATTACAGTAATGTATTACATTTTCCTGTAACGCAGTAGTGTAAGGCATTACTTTATTATTTTCAGTAATATTTTACTCGGTACATGTTCAGTAACGCGTGCGTTACAACAAACTTTTCGCCCGCAAGACATTACCAAATAAAAAATACCGCAAGTAAGTTCTATTTTCTGTTCGTGGTTAGTGAATATATGCGCGTGTTTTCATTAATATCCCTCTGGCTATTGGAACTTTTTTACTTTAAACGCGGAATGATTTCAGCCTCTGAGCTCGAGGTCCGAGGCTATTGGCTCAGCCCGGTTCACAGTAAGGTCAAGCCCTGACGTGCAGCGGAAGAGTGGCAAACTACATGAGCAGAAGACAGTACATTCGCGAGATGGACATATGTGCATATGGCGTTATTTCACTGACAACAGTCGTAAGCGCAGTTTTACAAGAGCGCATTTATGTAATTCTCTGTTCGTGGACAACTCGACCGCAATTTTTTTTCGCGGTCGCATGCACTCAAAACACGGCTGCTCATGTGCGAATGATCTGCTCTGGCTCCGTCAGATGATGCAGACTCACATTTTGTGCCTCATGTTTCCTCTTCTTTTCGTGCTTTTGCTCTCCAGAGATCCTCCTGTTCAATTGGTTATCCCAAGAATGTTGATATGGTTTATATATTGCTACAGTATTTATTAGCAATACACGAAACACTAAAAGGTTATGATAAATTCTATAATAAATACTTGTGTTTTTGAGTGTTAGATATACTGCCTATGTTTTAGGCTAGTATTATTTACAATTTGTTAATGTATGCTTCAGCATACTGTAGTATTAAGAATAGTGAACTGATAAAATGAAATACAAAGTGTAGTTTTACTACAGTAAAGTGTGGTGAATTGTAGTATAGTATACCCTATATTGTAAAAAAAAAACTACAGCACTGGGTAATTTGTTTATATTACGCTTGTGTTACCATAGCAACTAGTATTAGCACAACTGATTAATTGAAGTACTTTACTGTAGAACTGTTCAAAACACTGTACATGACAGGGAAAATGTCCTCCACAATCTCATCAGCAATGTGGAAGACAACAGAGACGTGTTCAATTTATTTTAGTTGCCATGATAAAATGGGATTGATAGTGAGATTTATTTGAGGAGTGAATAGTTCAGTAGGCTATAATACCTCATCAAGTTTTCCCCTATTTTTATCGGTTACATTTCTGCTTCCATTCGTTATATTTTTGTTTAAATGTTGTTTTATTTGATTAGTATGGTGCACCTTTTGGATGTTTAATAAATGTTTTTTAAAAATGTATTCTTTGCATTCAACTTCTTTTCTCTGTGTCTTAAGTGTTTGAAATTGGAAATATTTCATCATATAACACAGCAAAAAAGGTTATAGTGGGTTAGATTAAAAATTTATATGTAAGTCTATTTTAGTATTTTGGTTATTGTTAATAAATAGTGTACAAATATAAATTATATCAAAAAGCATGAAAGGAAGAGGGAACACAAGACACAAATTGTGAGTCTGCATATAATCTCACTGAGCGAGTAGTGTACTGTGAGCGCACAAGAAATTTTGTGCACGAGCAGTGCATATTTGAGAGAGCATGAGAAAATTTGCACGCAAGCAGCATATATTTGAGAGCTCACAAGCAGTTTTGTCCACAGAGGAAATCGGTGCACCAGCATTATATTGAGAAAGCTATGTTCATCATGCTCACTTTGTGCATGACAGTTTTGTGTTGTGAACCTGAATTTAAAGTGAACAGAATAATGGCAAGATTAAGAAAAAAATGCATCTCGTCATGGCATTGGAGTTTACATATAGGCCTGTTGTGTCTAATATGAAAATAGCCAAGCTATTCACAGATATTGCCAGATAATCACTTTACCTTTACCATACTTTCAACAGACTTTGATCATTTGTGATTCTGACTCTTATCCTTTTTTTGCATTGTCTTGAGCCTTCACGTTGCCAAATATATACTATATTGTTAGTAGTCTGGATAGGTCACCGTCATTCTGCTACGTCATATCGCTTTCTACTGGATGTAAAATGCTCTGCAGTACATTTAGTCATTTTAGAATGTTAAGTTCTAATTCTGTAGTTATTTTGGTGAAAGTAACTAAAAAGTAATATAAGAGTAATGTAACATATTACAATTTTGAGACAGTAATATTGTAAGGTAAGGGATTACTTTTAAATCACAGTAATAAGTAATCTGTAGTGTATTACAGTTTGGAAGTAACTTGCACAACACTGTTGTTTACTACTCAGAGGAGGCGCGCGTGCCCGCCGTTGATGTCTACTCTAGTGAACAGAACGTGCATAGGCTGTGAATAACTGGTAATAAAGTTGCAAATAACTTTCAGTTTGTTGCAAACTGAAACTCAGTGACGGCAGCCATAACATGAGCCGCAATCGGCAGTAAAAAGTAAAACCGAAAGCGCATCATAGTAATGATCGTATCGCATTTTAAAGTTATGATTACGACAAGCATTTGATACATTTTTTTCTTTTATAGCGAGCACAAAGTTGTCCATGAAAATAAATGTTTACTGGGTGAGTATAAGTACTTTAGCCTATATAATGTTGAATATAATGCAAGAGGGAATCTGATGATGACAAATGTTTCATTTTACCAGTGAAAAAAATGGTCTAATAATGTTCTCAATGACAAATGACAAGCATATATCTCAAACACAATAATTAAATTTTAGAATTATGACTAATTATATTCTGATGTCATCACTTCACTGTGAACTAACAACCAGCATGAAAGTCATGCAGTCGTGATTCTTATTTTAGCCAGAATTGTGGTGCCCAAATAGCAAAACTTCTGAAAAGATGTTTATCTAAATAACTAATGCCTAAATACTTATAGTGGCTTTATTCAAATAAAATTTCAACGTGTTATTATTTTAATTAGTTTTTTTTAGTAGATGCCAGAAATCGTTCAATAAACCATTGCAATTTTTTTTGCAATTATAATAATAATATAGAAATGATTCTCTCTGACTCTTGCACCAGGCTGCATATTTGCACTATAGATAATTTCTTAATCACTCCATGTCTCTTG
>NC_079447.1:37999672-38054672 GCF_903798145.1 Danio aesculapii | reverse complement strand
CCACTGTGTAATAAATCTGATTGTTTATGTTTGTATTGCAATAAGTTACAATTTAAAGTAATGTTTTATATTTATTTGGAAATATTATTCAATAAATTAGGAAATTACCCTTGGCAACTTCAATATAATATAGTTTGGTATATTTACCTTCGACCCATGGCTCTTAATAATATTTGGTTTTTAGCTCTTCAAACGAAAAAGTTTGGGCACCCCTGATCTTGCCTCCTAACAATACAAATGAATGTAGTGTTCGAAAAAACAGCCTTATCTTGTACCTTATTTTATTTGAGGCTTGTTTTTAAATTTTGTTTTGTTACATTTAAAAACAGAAATTCATAAAAAAATAAATAAATAAATAAAAGGACAATGTTTCATTTACTGCATAATGTCTTTAGTCTCATTTTGCTAAAATTGAACTGTAAAATCAAAATTGTGAATTAAATCAAATTGAACTAAACTGAATCATGAGTTCTGCATCATTACATCTCTAGCTGTCTGAAAGGCCATGTTCTGGACAAACTGCTGCTGGAGTCTTTCAGTCACTTTAGAATGGCTCACCATCTTACAGAGCCATTAAAATCTGGAAAGTGAAGCTGCAATTTAAAGCAACACTATAGTGTTGCTTTATATATGCTAGTTTCTCTCACGCCTCCCCCTTGTAATTAATAAGCACAACCGCCTTTTAACAGTATTGTAGAACTGTTGTGGCATTTTAACTTAATTGTATTTGTTGACTAACTTGACAGAACCGGTTTAGTTCATTAGGAATCCATGTCCAAAGAACAGGTAAAATTGCCTGTGTTAAGCTATATGTTTCACAAATATCATCACATCACTGCCAGTTGAAGTTCGTGTTAGTTCTATATTAGATCATTTTGCCTTGCAGTTAGCTTTTGGCTAGCTCCAACTAGGCTACAAAAACAATATGTGACATGTGGCTTAGAGAGGATAGCACTGTTCCATTCATAGGAATTACTATATATGTCTATGGCTCCACTGGCAAGGATGGGCAGGTTAAGATACAGTTGAAATCAGAATTATTTTTTTATATTTCCCAAATTATGTGTAACAGAGCAAGGAAATTTTCACAGTACGTCTGATATATTTTTTTCTTCTAGAGAAAGTCCTAATTGTTTTATTTCGGTTGGAATAAAAGCAATTTAAAAAAATTTTTAAACCATTTTAAGGTCAAAATTATTAGCCCCCTTTAAACTATATTTTTTTCAATAGTCTAATTACCCTAACCTGCCTAGTTAACCTAATGAACCTAGTTAAGTCTTTAAATGTCACTTTAAGCTGTATAGAAGTGTCTTAAAAAAATAACTAGTAAAATATAATTTACTGTCATCATGGCAAAGATAAAATAAATCAGTTATTAGAAATGAGTTATTAAAACTATTATGTTTAGAAATGTGTTGAAAAAAAATCTTCTCTCCGTTAAATAAAAATTGGGGAAACAAATAAACAGAGGGGCTAATAATTCAGGGGGGCTAATAATTCTGACTTCAACTGTATATAAATTAAGATGTTATAGATTAAATCTGAGAGAAACCCAGAAAATACAAATGAACATCCTGAAAAACAGGTCATATGCCTTCAGTGGTTCAATCGGAATATTATGAAGCTAAGAGAATCGTTTTGTGTGCACATGAAACAAAAATGACAACTTTATTCAACAGTTTCTTCTCCTCAGTGTCAGTATAGGGCGCACATTCATGAGTACGCTGTGTATGACGCACTCAGTCGCACTGCTGATGTATACTTTTAAAGGAGCTTTGTTTCAGAAAGTCATGCATGTGGGGTATACACAGTGCTTTGTTAACGTTCGCCCTATACTGACACTTAGGAGAATAAACGCATTAATCACTAAAGGTGTATGTCTATTTCAAGGATGTTGAATGAGCCAGGACCATTGATTCTTATGGAGGATGGGGGAGCTCTCTGATTTAATCTAAAATGTCTTTTTAATCCGAAGTTGAACAAAGAGGTGTTGAAAGACAAGAGAGTGAGTAAACAATAACAAAATTGTCATTTTTGGTTGAACAAACTCTTTAAATAGATGTGCATACACCACTTCCCGCAGAAATATTCTATAATGATTTAAAAAAAAAAAAAAACTTGATGAGAATGTAAACTCTAAGTAAACATGTTTAACTTAAATATTGACTTGATTGAACTACTTTAAAAATCACAAGAGCCATCGTAAATAAATGTATTAAAAGTTATTCCGGTGTACACCCACTTAGGAAGGTTTCTTTGCTAATTTTATACATCTGACACCAGATGCTCAGCATGATATATGTTTAAATGTTAAATACGTAGGAAAACTTTACTACTAACCAAGCAGTGACCTCAAAATTTAGGAAATGAAGTTGTTTTGATCTCGAGCTGCTCTGAGATGAACTAATAATGAGATACACATCATTCAGGTGCTCCTGCGCTTCTAACTAACACTAGGTGGCCTCAGTCCCTAAAGAAGCACCTGCCGAGGACGTACAGCAATGTCAGTGTGCATAGAGCTAAGTCACCCTGCAGGACACACGCAGTGGGTTATTTCAGGCTAGCTATGATTCTTCATCTTCTTTTTTAAAGATGCAGCACTATAGCACTCATTCAGAAAGGACACACAAATGAACGGTGACTGCTGTCCCATGCACCTATGGGTCAAATCTTCCAATTCGCAGTATTAATCACTTACAGTGCACACTAGCACTCTGCTTAAACAGTACAGAAATAAAAGTGATGGTGCAAAAAAAAAAGTGTTGTAGTTACAGGATGAGCTGTCTGAATCAGAAACTGGTACCAGAGCCTGGAGGGCGATGGAACAACACACAAAAGGTCTAGGTTAATACAACACTGACTGATTTAGGCCAAGGCACCATTTCTAAAATAAGAGTGATTTAGCACCTGCAAGGGCACTGGACAGCTAAAACCTCAGTCGGAGGTCTAAAAATAGGCTTGCTGTTTTAATTCCTCCCTGAGGCGCTCTCTGCATGTGTTTCTAAGAGTGGAAAACACACAAAGCAAAGCCCCTGTGTTTTCTTCCTCTTAATGAAAACAGAAGGAAGTGATTGCTCTAAGCAGGGAACATGAGAGACTAAAAATGTATTTAGGAGCTGTGCTTGATATTTGCAGCGATAGTCATGGCATAAAGCGTTCAAACAATCCTTCTCTTCGAGACGGAGAAATGCACAGCGGACTGGATAATCTTCAAAGCAGCACACTGAATTATTTTTGAGAATTTCCATCCGGTTCAAGCAAATACAAATATACACATGAAGCAAAACCTGCCTCCCACATGCAGAACTCAATTCACACTAAAATGAAGAGTGAGATAAAGAGAGGCATGCGAATTGGGCAGCATTTCTTATCTATTTATTGATTAAGCCCCCTCAAAAAGAAGTCACGCTGGCCTGAGCGATTTAAACAGCTTCCCTGCCCTCTGTGAGAACTCTGTGTGATTACATCTGGAAAACACAGACCCCATCAAGGCTCTCCCTTCAGTGATAAGACCCTAGTATTGCAAAAAGCTGCAGAGTCAGGACTGTGTAAACGTCCATCCCTATGTAAATAAATGACAATGATTCTGTGGCCTTTTAGGCAGAAAGAATACGAAGAATCATTCAGTATTGTTCCACTGCAGGGAGACATTGCTCAGAAAATTGTTTAAGAACTATATTATAGTCTAATAACAAACAATTTCATTTTCATTCTATTTAAATTTGTCAAATCTGAAAATCAATGCCTAAATATAGGAAAATATAGCAATATTAATTAATGTAATTTTGTTTGCTTGTTTTTTCAGTTTTAAATTATTACTATTATTTTATTATTATTATTATTATTATTATTATTATTATTATTATTAGTAGTAGTAGTAGTAGTAGTAGTAGTAGTAGTAGTAGTAGTTGTCAGAATTGGGTTAAACGAGTTCCACAGTAACGCATTACTGCTTTCTAATTACATTTTTGAGGAATGCAGTAATGTAACGAATTACATTTTATATTTGTGTAATTTGATTACAGTTAATAAAGTCATTGCATTACTTACGTTACAAATATAGTTTTTAGAAGAAAAAAAAGCTTCTTTTAAATAACGTTGTCTGTTGCATCGTCCGTTAATAAGCATGCGCTTCCAAATTACAGACATTACTTTGATTCCACTGAGCATAAAAACAAAAATATTGCTGTGAAATGCAGTCTATGTCCAGTCTCTAAAGAACATTTGACTGCTTTTAACTCAACCAGCAACTTGTTTAATCATTTGAATAGAAAGCATTCTATGACAAAACTCATCACCAAGCAGGACACCAGTGCCCAAAAAAACGTGGCAGTCCAACTCCAACTTCCAACTAAATTGAACTTTTGTGCATAATTGGGACATCTTCTGAATGTGATGAGAAGCATAACTGCTTATGGGGCCTTTCACATATCGCATCTTTTGCTCGTGCAAGTTTGTTATTTCCAATGAAAGCACATATTGAGCATTTTCCAGCTGCACTAGATGAAAACGCAAGTCAAGTGACAAGAACGGACCAATTAGCTTCATGCTTTGTATGGAATATACACATTTCGGTAGACTAATTACCTTAGACAGAACACTCAAACACTGCTTTTGCATACTATGATTGTCAATGGTTACAGGTATCCAGATCTCTTGTGCAAAAAAAAAAAAAAAAAGGTTTGGAACAAGTGAATGATAAGACAAGTTTACGTTTTGGGCAAACTATCCCTTGTCTTTTGAATATGTCAAGTTGCTGTAATCAATTGTAATGTTTTTCAGTGTATGTTCTAAAAGTACCTTCAAAGTAAAATAATTAGTAATCTGATTATACATTAGCTAACTAGTAATGTAATCAGATTACAATTTTTTAGTAGTCAGTAATTTGTAATCTATTTAATCTATTAGTTTTAAGTAATTTACCCAACACTGGTGGTAGTAGTGGTGGTGGTAGTAGTAAACAGGTTGACTGTTGAATCAGTCATTAAAACAATAAATTTAAATCAGTTCCAAAACTAAACCACATTGCATTTTCAGACATTCCTGGTGAGTTTTTTTTTTTTTTTTTTTTTTTTGTAAAACTCCACATTAAGGCCATCTGGTCCTGGTGTTCGTCCTGCTGTTAAACTGTCAATGGCTTCTATTATTTCTTCTTCTGTT
This sequence comes from Danio aesculapii, assembly GCF_903798145.1. Taxonomy (NCBI): domain Eukaryota; kingdom Metazoa; phylum Chordata; class Actinopteri; order Cypriniformes; family Danionidae; genus Danio; species Danio aesculapii. The sequence continues at coordinate 38,049,512 of NC_079447.1, read as the reverse complement.
ATGTCGATGTCTATTGATCTTTTTGTCTCTTCAGAGATAATAGGTATAGACAAACTGTTTAGAAATTGTATTTGTGTTCTATTATCTGCATATTCGGAGGAATATATTTTAAAATTTTGTCTTAACATCATTAGACTAGCTGCTGCTTTTTTGCTGCGTTTTAAAATTTAGTAGTTGCTGATTAATGCTTCGGTCATTTTTGCTTGATAAGTTTTATCTATAAGTTTAATTTTAGTATCTAGATCTGTCAATTCTTTTTTATAGCTTTTTGATTTACTACTTGCGACACTTATAATAACACCTCTAATGAAAGCTTTAAAAGCTTCCCATCTGATACTTGCTGAGGTTTATGTTGTGTTAAAAACATAATACATGTCTATCTGTTGTATAATTTGTTTATTAAATTAGTCATCTAAGAGCCATTTGGAATGAAATCTCCATTTTGGAGGACTTTAGGATCAATATACAGTAGGTAAGTGATATAGGGGCATGGTCTGTAACTACTACAGAATCGTATGAACAATCAGCAATATATAGCATAAGTGTAGCAGAAATAAGAATATAACTAATTCTAGAGTAAGACTGGTGTGTTTTAGAAAAGCAAGAATATTGGATATCTTTAGGGTGTAGCTGCCTCCATACTTCAGCAAGGTTTAAGTCCTTTAAAAAATAACCTAGGGTTTTTCTAGTCTGTCTGTGGGATAGATCAAGGCCAGATGCACGATTTCTAACTGGATCCTGTAACTTTACAATTGAAATCTCTAACTGGATATAACTGTACAACTGAAATCCCCTCTTATCATATAATATGCAGAAAGAGTGGATAAGGTTAAAAAGAGGTTACTATAAAATTTAGGGACGTCATTATTAGGGCCTTAGACATTAATAAGATTCAATTGTTTAGATAATAAGGACCCTTGAACAATTACGTATCTACCTAAAGGGTATTTTCAGACATTTCTAAAATTAATGACACTAGCTAACTGGCAAGAAAATGGCCGGTGCTGATATTTCAAGTCATTCCACCATAAATGATTGTACAATTATTCCAGTTCCAGTCTCTGCCAAATCTAAAGTACATATAAATCACAATATGCATATACACCTAAAACTAACCTATACTTTTTTCTAATACCACCACAACATCATATAATACAAATCAGGCTTACTTGCCAGTGAGACATTTTAGTAAGGTTTTTTATGTGCATATATTTAGATAAACTAAGTCATTATGAACGGAAAGCCATTATTAAAATGAGTTAATATTTCATCAGCTGCTATAATGCCTTAGAGGTGTATATGATATGAAAGCCTGATATTAGATATCAGACACAGGCATGTATCACAGTCTTGGAAACCATGACCTGCCAATGGATCTCTTCTCCTCCTCTCTCTCTATCTCTCTGCTTCTGGTGTGTGGGAGATTTTCAAAGCGTAGGGACGCTGCACTAGAATTAAACGGGGCGGATTATTCATCCCTGCAATGCAGTGCCAGGATGTTTATTTCCGTGGCTTCTCGGTGAACAGCCATGTATTTCCCTGCCCTTTCACAGCATACTGTCCAAAAGCATTTCCAGGTTAATACAGCTCAGCCTAAATGCTGAATATAGACGCGTCTATTCAACTAACCGACTTACGAAGCAAGTCATCTTTTTCTGACCTTGCTGCATTCATAATTCATTAAGCTATATGTCTGTAATCCTTTATCAGTGCCTGGGTTGAAGATTCAGTATTTGTAGGCTCTGCCATTGCATATGTAACAGCACTAGAGCGCTGATCACCCAAAAATGTCATAAGTGGGACACAAAATAAAGGCATCCCTTGAAGGAGAGCTTCCCCTGTTCTTGCCCTACATATTTCTTGCTTCATTGTTCAGACCCTAAAATAAGACATTGTGGTCTAGAGGGAAAACAGACTGCAGACTGCTCCCATTAAAATCTGACAAAGAAACTGCAATGTTAAGAAGTTCTGTAACAAAACTATAACACAGCACTAATATGTGGTGTATGGGAAAAGTGTATGATTCTGAGTGCCTGATTGGCTATGGTTGCTATATGGTGGTCTGGGTGGCTGGTACAGTGCAGGCTGTTGCTTGAATGTTCTAAGCAGTTGATGTTGCTAATAGCATAAGGATGTTGCTAAGGATGTTTCCAGCCATTGTTAGATCGTTGCTAGGGTGTTTCCGGTGAGAGAAAGGAAACTATATAAGCGGTTCTGCGTTTTTGTCATGCTTAGCTCATTGCTAGGAAGTTTTAAATGGTTGACAAGATACGTTGCTGCTAATATGTTCTGAGTGGATTACAGGGTGTTGCTAAAGTGTAATGGGTGGTTGACATACCTGTCAACCCTAACGTTTTTCTGGGGAATCGCCCAGATTTTACAGTTCTATCTCGTTATCATCCTGTAAAGGTGTTTTCCCGTATTTCTCCTGTATTTTCATTGTTTCTCTGAAGGGTGACAATAAACATTAAAGAGCCTATCCTATACGCAACCCATACCACCGAACCACCAGGGGACTCCCTTGCTCTTAAATGTGAATCTGTTCTGTGCTTTCATTTTATTTAGACTTGAAAACACTTTGGATTCCGGCGGGATTCCCTTTCTTTTCATTACCTTACAAATGGATGCTGTTTCCCAAACGGATTCTGTACACGTGATTTGAAGTCTGGGTTCTGGGTGCGTGTTTGAACAGACATATACACATAATAAATTATAATAACATCTAAAGATGTTGATCTTTGTGTTTTTCGGCCTAAATGAGCATAAAAAGTTTCATTTTAACTTTAGATGTTTGCATTATTAAAGTGACACCTGTTATTTAATGTAATCAAACTAAAAATCTAAATAAAAGAGATTCATTCGTTGCTCTTTAATGAGAATGTGTAAGTTATACAGTGAAGAAAATGAGATTAATGAGATTTGATAACTTGATTCTATTTATTTATAATAGCTATTAATTTTAATAAGCTGAACTGTTTGCTAATTTATTTGCTGCTAATGTATACTATTTACTTTTTCTTTTTGTAAATAATAATAATAATAATAATAATAATAATAATAATAATAATAACACATATTACTGATTGTTTATTTACAATGAAACAGCTCCAGAACATATTTAGTAAATTTAGGGATTTTTTAGAGGGGGGGTGAGGAGGGGTATCCCAATGTTGACAGGTATAGTGGTTGATAAGCTGTAAGCTGTTGCTAGGATGCTGAGAGGAGTTGACAGGGTATTTTGTGTGATTGATAAGCAATTGCTAGATGGTTGATTTGGTGTTCCAGGATAAGGTGTTGAACAGGCACAGGGTTAAGGTTGTTGCTAAGATGATCGGAGTGGTTGTCAAGACATAACTAGATGAAGGCTTGCTAGTTGGTTTTGGGGTTGATACTGTAAGACATTGCTATTAAGTTCTGGATGGTTAAAAGACTGTTGCCAGAATGTTCAGGATCCGTATTAATCAAGATTTGTCAAAGAGTCATTTTAGTCTTTTAGGCCCAATTCCAATTCCAATTTTTTTTTACCCCTACCCCTTCCCCTTGGCCCCTGAAACAATTTTACCCCTAAGATTGGGATAGCACTACAAAACCTGCAGACATCATCAAAAGATCTCGTACTTCATATGAGATCGTTGATGTTGACTGCTGTAGTTATTCCAGTTGTGTTATTTTTTTGGTATTTATCTTCAGGAAATCACTGAAGGCAACGATATCATGTTATCATAACAATATAATGTGTCAATGATATCATAACTGTAGTGTATTTACTAGTGGTGTAACGGATCATGGATCACAACCCAACTTTTTTGAACTTGTAAGTTAATCCAACGTTTATAACAATTGCAAAAAAACGGAAAAAGTTGTGGTGGGATCTACCTAAATGCTTTCTTAGGTTGTTAATTAAATGTCTGTCACTGTTTGTTTAGCCTGCATTGATGCGTTCAGTGTAAAGCTGCACAATTAAACATTAAAAGATCATGATCTCAATTCAAACCCGCGCAATATGAATGATAATAAATTATGATGATTTGCATGTTTGATAATCCTTCAAAAATTGATTGAGAGAGATTCAGTTTATACACTTTTACAGTTAGTTACAAACAATGAAATAACACAGAAGTGCTGTGAGTTTTATAATTTTGATGATTGTTTGTTGCCACCTTTTACATTGGTACAATGTAATTGCTACAACATTCATCAGCATCAAGTTCCATTAAACGGTGATTTTAATCTTCACCATAAACATCAATGTATATAAACATTGATGTTTATGGTAAAAATTAACAAGCCAGTATCAACAGCGAGGAACAAACCTTCACCAATTGATGAAAGTGAAGGAAAAAACCTAGAGAGAAACGATGCTCTGTTTGAAGATAATCTCTAATTTTCCTGCAATCAACACACACACATGATGACCAGCACATTCACTAATGGAATCTTCTCCCATTGCTGGTCATTGGTTTGGAGACTGAGACCACAAATATTTTGAATAAGATATGGTTGAAAACATGTTAATGTTTCCTTTCAATAACACGTGTATATCAAAAATATTAAATTCCTTACTGTCAAATGTGTGTTGAATGTAAACTCCTCTTAGGAAACTGTATAGTAAGACACATAATTCAAGGTATGATTCTTGTCTGAGGCTTATGCCGAGTTCAGACTGCACAATTTTCAAAGTAGTCGTGTTACAAATGTTTTCACACTGCATGACTATCTGGGGTAACGTTTCATACATGCTGTGTTTACACTGCGAGATGGATCGGTGATAAAAGGGGTTTCACATTGCATGACTTTAAAATAAGAAGAACCACCAATAACTTTGTCCAAACTATGTCTCACAACCAAACATATGGAAGAAGAAACAACGCGATGTCACATAGTATCTCTTTTGTTATTAACTACATAATGAGAAAGAAGCCTTTAATGGAGTAGAACATGTTATTGCTCATCTGGCTTTGAAGGGAATTTATCTTTAACTTTTTTCTTTTCGACCCGGTTGTGGTATTGCACAGATGACACGTTAAATAGACACGAGTGTTCCTGCCAAATCTACACTATTTTTTCATCCATTTCTTGGGTCCAAATAAACTGAAAACAAGCCCTTTTAACTTCTCCCCCAACTTCCTGCTGGCCTGCATATGCCCACACTAGTGGATGCTGCTCTCTCATTGGCTGTAGGCAATCGCCAATGCTATTTTCAATCAGAATCGATTTGTGATTTCAGGCATTCGTCTGCGATTTATCAAAACCTGTTGGTGGGGGAAAAAAAAAAAGAGGCTAAAATCATGCAGTCTGAACTCCCTATTAAGGAACATGATAAAAGCTTGCCACAGCAAACTCTAATAACAAGGCAATTATAATTTGAGAGTGACATGCACAGACATTGTGCTGTAAAGTAGGTTCACAGAAAGTTTCATGTTGCTTCTTTCATCACAGTCATGCAATAAAACACTCCATCTCCAATGACAAGTCTTTTTTATGCTTCTTCTCAACTTCGAATCAAAAGAAAAGGTGTGCTGAAAAGTGACTCCTTACACAAAAGAGGGATTATCCAGAGAAGCTCAGGGAAGGGTAGCTCTTGTCCACTAGGGAGAGCTGTGCATCCACAGTGTTGAGTGAAGTGCCCCCCTGAAAGCTCAATGTGTGCACTGAGGCGATGGGGGAAAAAAAAAAGACCTCCCCACTCCTACTTCTGTCTGCAATCACTGTTTTCACCCATCATCAAATTTTGAGTTACCTTAGGGAGCAACCATCAGCTCAGAATCACTCAAAATGTCCCACATTTTTTAACGGACGAGTGTTTGAAAGATGCTGTTGCTGCTGTTCCCTGCTTACATGTGCGAGAGGCCAAATCTAGGAAAGACATGTGGTTTGCTCTAGACATTCTTGAACAGTTGCGATAATTAGCAGCGTAAATGAGTCAGCGGATGACCCATTATCAAGTCCATTAACGCTCAAGTCACATAGTATGGCAGGTCAAATGTGGAGCTCAGAGGGTGAGAACCAGCGTGTCGGTTGCACACATTTCTGCTGGGTGAGGACAGCAGCAGTGAAGGTTTCAGCTGCCAGGACTTCAGGCAGTAACTCTAGAACCAAACGTGGTGTAGACCACTACGAGCACATCACAGCACCGACATGCTGTCACAACCTGATCTGGAACTGAACCGGGTGGGAAAGACGCATACCCTTAACAAAACACTCACATACATACCAACAAATTTAGTCAATACTAGAGGTGTTCAATGGGGATCAATGTATGAAAATATTGAAGTTGAGGGAATCTATGAACTGTCTCAGGGTGTACTCACATTAGGATATCTGAACTGTGCCGAGGCATGTTTGATCCCCATTTCCCGGTTCGGTGTGAGTGGTCTGAATTGAGCCCAGGCGCAGTTCAGTTAGCCAGCCCTGGCCTGGTTGGAAGAGGTGTGCCAGAGCACTGTTCGGTTGGGCTTTGGTGGAGTACGCTTGTAGTGTGAGTGCAAAGTACGCCTCAGCGCAAAACTGAAGACATACTGTCACATTTCACAGACTATTTCATATGGATTTATTAATCATATTTACTTTTCAATGACCGCAAACTGTCAGTTTATCAAAGACACAAACTTTCTACTGCACATCAGATGCACCTGCAGCAAACCTCTGAATACGTGCAGCACCATGACTTTCATGAACATTATTGAGCGTCAAAAGTGGTGGATCTGTTTCACAAATTATTTGACTGTGTGTCAATGCATATCATACAACTTAAAATAATACAAAACAATATAACTAAAGCAATCTCCATAGTACAAAGCGAGAGCACCTTTCTCAATCGCATCATTGATGACTTAAGTGCTCAGGCTCGGAAGGTAAAAAATGCAATGTGAGTGCAGGCTGAGGGGAAGAGGGACAATAATAATAATAAAAGAAAAACTCCACGATGGTGTTAACAAGACTTTCACCAAAAGGAAAAAAAATTGTGAGACTGATAACAGCAGCCAGAAGAGAGAACAACTCCAAATTTACTGTCCCGCCCCCATACACTCTGTATTTCAATTGCCTCGCACAAGTGATAATTCATTTTTTTGTCATTTGATATAAAGATGATATAATACATAGATGAAAGAAATATCAATGTTCACACATTTAAAAAAAAATCTAAATATTTAAAACTTTCACGAATCAACTGAAACTGTACTGTGCATATACAAAACTAACAGAAACTTAACTATAATTATAGTAAAAACATTCTTCGTGTTCATGTTTGTAAATGTATTTAATTCATACTGTGAGCCTAGAAGTAAATCTGTTTGCTGTGCGCTGCCAGTTTTACGCCAGGTGTGTGACCCATACGGCACCTCAGAGTCTGTCCTGATGCCATTGGCCAGATCAAGCCAGGCCTCCTCCAGTCATCCTTGCTGTTGCTCCCGCAACAAAAACAATGAGTGGACATGACAGCCGTATGGGACAACATTAAATGCGACCCGAGCAGTCACTTAAAAGTATTAAAAGTACAACTTTTTAACATGCCTAATACCCCTCCTCTGACTCGAAATAAACCAAAATATACTGAGTTATTTAGTTATTAGAACAGTATACTGAGATCTGAACTGATAATACTGCACATGCGTAATTCAGCAAATGGTGAATCGAACACAAACCGTTCATGACAGCCTGCTGTGACTGAACTAATCTTGAATAACTGCAGCACGGGTAAACCGAGGGCTTAAATAAGAGGATCTGGCTAAACGTACGTTTGTTTTATAACAGAAAGTCTGAATGGAATTTAAATAAGCAAATCATGCTTCAGTTGGGTGAAACTTTTCAGATCATGGTGATGTTTTAACTGACTGAAATTATGATTGCTGACTACACATTTTTGATATGTTGAGTCCAAACATAGGAAGATTGTCACAAAAGGTTCACGTTAAAGATCCGAACTTCCCTACTACTGTGTATCCAACATCAGAAACAGCCTTGCGCACATATTTTATTTAAGGCTGCTATCTTGTGGGCTGTTGTACTTAAATTTGAGGATGGGTTGATGGTAGTGGTCGATGGTAGTGTTCTTGTGTCAAAAAAATGTAGCCTATCATTGGTTGAGTTTTATTATACAATATTTATTCTGATTATTTTGAATATTGCACCTAACAAATATCCTTATCTACAAAGCAACAACAACAACACTAACACTAATTTTGAAACTAATAGAAACTACACTAAATCTAAGCAATTTCAAAATAAAAAAAAATAATAAAACTAATAAAACTAGGTAAAAAAAAAGTCTACCTCTAATAACTAACTAAAACTAACTGAATTTGAAAACAAAAAGTCAAAACGAAATAAAAACTAAAACTAATGAAAAATCCAAAACTATTATAACTTTGTCATGGAGTTAAGATGCTGATGACCGTTAAACACGTCATAAAAGTCTTGTAAAAAGGGTCCAACAAATTTAAAAGTGTTATTTAAATCTGTACATTTACAATACTTTTCCAAAATTCTGAACACAATAAAGTTTTTTTTTTTTTTTATCAGTAAACAGCAATGGAACAAATATTGACATTAAAACCAAATTTTAAAAAGTATTAACAGTACTATTAATGGCTGAAGACTCTTGATCTATATGCCAGGAACTTACAGGTAAAATCCTCTGTCACTCACTGCTTAAATAGTACAACCAATGTACTATTTGAGGTGTCACAACACTGTATGTCAGGATTTTAAGTACAGAGCACTGTCTATGTGGCTATGATTCATGCCAAGCACTGTTCAGCTTTTCAATGGAAATGATTTAAAGTGATGCCCAATCTGACAGCAAGTCCAGTCCAATAACAGATCCTGTTCACTTGGTTAGGATCTGTTATCTGTAAACCACCCACACAGCAACGCTAGTGAATTCAGAACATCGCTTGTCTGTAAAAATCCTATGACTGAAGACATAGACAATAGATCTGATATGACAGCACTGGACTCGCAGTCAGTTTGTAGGCCTGAAGAACCACTTAATTACACAAAAAGTATAGACTAGTGGCTCTCATTTAAGGATATGGAAATTTACAAGCCCAACAAAACCCATTATAAGGCCCTAGAAAGTTATCATACACTATATTCCAAATGTTCAGAAGCCATTCAACAGATTAATGTGAAGTACAGATGAACATTTCAGCCAGATTCGGTATGACGGTCAGCACAACAAAACACCCTCCAAGATGATTTGTTTCTATTTCATAGGAGAATTGCATTTAGTTAAGCATTAAAGGACTTTTTTTTACTTGCGAAAGTTCATTGCCATTTATAAATCATGTTATATTTTACTCTGTGTCTGTGACATTGCAACACTGGAAAGTCTTAACTGCTCCTCATATGCAAAGTAATTGAAAAGGAAAGGCTCAACAATATGCAGCACAGATCCGCAATGGATTTATATCTTCCCTTTCTTTAAGTTTTAGAAGTGGCAGAAAATACTGGAGAGCAGCGTGATGCGTCTCCAATGATGTTTCAAGCACTTCATTCACTCACTGGTACGCAGTAGTGTCTTGTGTTGAACTATCTAAGCTATCTTATTTATAAATGTGTTGATCTGTCCACTTGTTTGTTTGTTTGTTTGTGATGATTTGCGCTGCTTATCATTTGAATATTTTAAGCTATTATTTTGGGGTGCCTTTGGCAAGAATTAAAAGTAAAATTAAGAAATACAAAGGCACTTTTTTACTGGAGTTGTTGTGAATAGAAACATCTCATTTTTGAAAATGCTTAGTGTTTTTTAAAAGCTTCGACAGTTAAAGTGTGTGGGGCTCAGCATTTTTGGAAGGACTCGATTCTGAGTTCAAGTAAAATTAAATACAGAGCTAGTATAAACCTAAAACTTACACTAATAGAATTCAAAAGTGTCTAAAGTAGAATTAAAAAGTTGAATCTGAACATTTACATTTGAGGATCATTTACATTTTAGGTTCCGTTTGATGTTTATTATACAAGAGCATCTAGTAAACATTTGAAACATTTGAAAGTCAATTATTTGTCTGACTGATACTGAGAAACACGCATGCATGCACAGACCCACACATTAATTGGTTTTCTATATCTCAGATTATCAGAAGCATATAAATTATATTATAATAAAAACTACACTGCTATTGAATTGCTATCTGTATCAGTACATGATACTCAGAAGTTGTAATATTGCATCAAATTGGTTCTGCAAAAATGGCTTCGTGCATCCCTACTCTCATATAGGAGGTCTGGAAACCATTATTACAAATAATAATGGTATTGCTTTTTATTTTGTCCAGTTATAGTTACAATATATATTAATATGTATGTATCATAATAATCATGATAACCGTGAAACCATGATTATTCCTCAGACTATAATCGTACAACCTAAATCTATAATCGTTGCATCCCTATACACAACCTCTTGTGACCTTAAAATAATAAAAACAATGATAAAAATAATAATAACAATGAGAATCCAGATTATAGAGAAATAGAAGTTATGCAATAAAAATTAACAGCAAATCTAATATACTCAGCAATAAACAAAAACAGTATAGAGTATGTATCTTATTTAAAACATAGAAGTGTTTTAAACAAAGTGCTTGATGCATAAGAAAGGCAGGAGTGTATCCTATAGGTGGTTTGTCAAGCCATAAAGAATTAGGCAGATTTAAATACCAAAGGGGCTTAACCCCAAAACTAGCAATGTGTATAATATGAATCAAACACGACAAGGATTCTAATGTTAATGTACAGGTGTGACAAAGGCTCACGCCAACAACTTGGAAGTTTGTATAATTTAAAATGCTTTGTAAGTATTGTAAACCAATCCTTTGATAAAGAGATGTTAAAGTAGCATATACATTTTAATTAAAATAATTATTTTAAATTAATATGTTTTAGTATTGTTTAGTGAACAATATGCACCAACCAAATTATGAACACTGACAAACGTTTAGGGAATTCAAGTTAAAACAGAATCCTGCAGAAAATACTGGGTTCACCTCATGTAAATCTGTTTGTCATCTGCCACACATATGCACTCAAATGAGGAAGCTGCTGACTCTAAGCTGCAATATGAAAACATGTATTGTAAAAGACGAGCCAGATCCGTTTTTTTTTTTTTTTTTCTGAATGATGCGTAAACACAGTGGCTCACCCCTCCTCCTCTTCCTTTACCATCCTTATCCGAGCATTATACGGATTAAAATCTCCCATCATGCCAAGCTTTGCTTCAGAAAACCATTGCAGTCAGTCTAGGCACATGCAGGCTGTATGTAACACTGTATATGCAAGACCACATGCTTATTTCAGCACTTTGCTTCTATTTAAACTGCACATGTTGGTGTTTATATGCCGTGCTGTGCCAACACAGCAGTCTCTGACATCACTCTCACTGCTGCATGCACATCAATTCCGTTTCATGTATTATAAAAAAGGGCTGGATTGTTTTTGAATAAATTTGTTTATATGCTTTATTCCAGTTGTTTTCTAAGTCTGGGATGCAGCTCCTGGTGTGAGAGCAGGTCATGGGAATCACAGTAGGCGATATGTCATATTGACAAATGACAGAGAATATTCTATGAAGTTTTTCTGTAAACGTATTTGTGTAGTGCAGTAATGCTTATATAAATTTTAAAAATATATATAATGGTAATAATAATAATAATACAAATAATAATAATAATAATAATAGTAACATAAATGAAAGGAAAGAGCTGAGTGTTTTTGTTGAGTCATTAAAATAATGTACAAACACAAAACATTGCAAGAATTAGATGCTTTGTTTCCAGTGAAGACTTGTTCAAGATTTTATCAGCAGCAGGGTGGATTACTGTAATGGACTCCTCACTGGCCTTTCCAAAAAGCCAGTCAGACAGTTGCAGCTCATCCAGAACCATCCAGCTGCCCTGATTCTGACTAGAAGCAGAAAATTAGAGCACATCACATCTGTCCTCAGGTCTTTACACTGGCTCCCAGTTACATTCAGAATAGATTTTAAAGTTTTACTACTTGTCAATAAATCTCTAAATGGCCTAGGACCTAAAACACAGATATGCTCACTGTATACAAACCTAACAGATCACTCGGATCTTTAGGATCAAGTAAATTACAAATTCCAAGGGTTCTGTCAAAGCTGGATGAATCCACCTTCAGCTACTACAACCCCGCTGCTGGAATCAGCTTCCAGATATGTTCAGATGTGCTGTGATGATTATACACGTGACTACCGGGACATGTTAATATGCGCAGCTGTCAATCAATTCGGCGGGCGGGGGGACCGCACTCCTACATAAAGTTGCGGTCGGTTTGAAAACCGCTCCAATTGGGCCACTGTTTTTATGTCAAAATGAAAAAAAAGGACTGGGTGTGTTTATATCACCCCAATATGACGGTCTATACACCATACATGCACATATGTCTGTCCAAACAGCTTGAAAAGTAGATTTTTTTCACCATAGGTGCATCTGTTTAGCTGCATCTTTACTGAATGAACTCATTCGACAGATCACACTATTATGTCTTTCTTTTCTTTTACATTCCTTTATAACCTGTTTTAACACATTTAAATCCGTTTTTATCCGTTTTAGTCATTTTTATTCTTTGTTGGTTTTATTTTCTTACACTTGTTTCTTTTATTTCTGGTTATGTAAAGCACTTTGAATTAACATTGTGTATAAAATGTGCTATATAAATAAACTTGCCTTGCCTTACAAGAAACTGAGTCGCCTTTATGTGGCAAATACACAATCATCACCTTTTCAAAGACCAATCAAGGACGTATTACGTTAAACCCCTTTTATAAGGGGTTTAACACAGTTGTATGACAATAGTCAGCTTCTAATGGTAAAAATATATAAATGTATTTTTTTAATAATCACACTTAAAGTCTGCAGAAACACTTTGATTGACATTTTCCCTTTGTGGCATGTCATCTGAGGCGAAAAACCCAGCCCATTAGTGATGATCTCTCCCTCATTGGCATAAGACGTTAGGCTTGTTTTTGAATCTGCCACTATGCTGACACATAGGCAATTGTAGCCCCGCCCTCTTTTGAAAAGAACACTGGGAGCACAATCTCATTTGAATTTAAAGCGACAGTCACCAAAATGGCACAATTAGGATTCAAGCATAATAGAGGTCATTTCAAAGAGTTATAAAACATTATGCATGGGGTATTTTGATCTGAAACTTAACATACACACTTTAGGGACATCGGAGAGTTATTTTACATCTTATAAAAAGGGGCAGAAAAGTTCCCCTTTAAATCTACATGCACTGAACTAAACTGACAATTGAATCAAGAATTAAAACAAACAAACTTGACAGCTTGTAAATCCTAATCCAATAAAATCTGACTCTTAAATCAATTAGCCAGCCCTATCTCACAACCTCTGATATCAAATGTATGCATGGACTGGTCAGCACATATGTAAATACTGTCAGCAAAGTTCATCTGGCAAACTATGATACCTTGCTAACAGCACACCTTTCTCTATGGAGCACTGTGGAGAAGGGTGGGCGGCAGAGATGCTCTGCTTATGTAGCCATGGAAACTGGCCCTGCTTGGCCACACTGAGGCTTTAAAGTCCAACATTACAAAAGACATAGAACAAAACCCTGAATTATATAATGGTACCCTTTAACAATTCCAATGAATGTAGGGTTGATTAATATCATATCATTACTTTTATAGGAAAATAGCATCCTAAAACTGCTGAGTGCCCTGCTACCATCTTTGCCTTGTACTCCTAGTGATAAACTATTGGAGTTTTATGAACTACACAAAACTCTTAACCTGCAGGAGCATCAGTTTTCAAATGAATTGCAGTATTTACCAGTATTTGCAGTATTTATCAAACTCAACTGTTCAATCTGGCTATTAGATTTTATTTATCTCATTTACCAATTGTGCACTCAAATAAAATATGTTTGCTGCTTGCCCTAACTACTTATTTAAAAATTAGCTGAAACACGAAAATGATTGAGTGTTAGGAATTTTTATGTGGGGAGGGGTTAAATATTTTATGTTCAATTAACTTAAAACTGTAAAAAACATTTAGTTAATTTTAGTTTGTTTATTAAAGAGCCCATATTTTGGGTTTTTGAAAATGCCCTTCCATGTAGTGTGTAACAACACAGCTCTTAGTGAAGTTAAATATGCAAATGAATCTCTGAACGATATGGGAGTCGCTGGGATAATTAGGTAAACATAAATGCAGATTATAAGACCATGAAAGTGTTTTTTGACCTTGCATGCATATTATACTGTTGTTGTAGACTCTTATAATCAAAATATGACCCTATTTCATGTATAATAGAGGCTCTTTCAATATACCATTTACACACCCTCAAGTTTTAAAATCTTTATTAAAAAGAAGGTTAGCAACCCATGAAGTCCACTCCTGTTAGAGACAAATGGGCTCTATTTTAACGATCTAAGCACAAAGTCTAAAGTGCATGGTGCAAAAACATTAAGGGCATATCCAAATCCACTTTTGCTCTTTTAAGAATGGGAAAATAAAAATGGGAAAAACTCACTCTACTGAAGACATCCATTAGACTACATATTTTAATTTTGTTTGTTAAGAGCAAATATTTGTTTCAAACTATAAATTCAGTTCTAATTTCCAGCAAATGAATGAATGACCAAAAATAACGAAGTGGGTTAAAAAACTGAGTTATATGCAAACAGACGTCCTATTATTATGCCCTATATGGTCCAAAACACAACAGGACAAGTCTAAACTTGTTTTTATTAAAACAAACATAAATATGTGTATAATAAATAATACTGCTAATAATAATGACCTTATACAAATGCAAATTGTCATGAATAAACTGAAAAAAACCCAGAGGTGGCGGAGGCATGGAGGTAGTGGTTTTTTATTTATGTAGGAAATAATCATTTTTGTAACATTTCAATCCTTTATTGCTGTTCATCCTGTGAGTATTAAGCAATGGTATATAAGCAATAGGTGCATAACTATCACGCTCTGCAATATCTTTAGACCAACTTTTAGTGGTCAATGGCACTGCCCATTTCAGTTCCTTAAACTAGCAACACACCAACATTTCGCCCTAACCCACCACCTTTTTAGACCAGTACACAAGTCCACAAAGTGGTGCAAATGGATTTGCTAATTAAACAACGTGGGGCAAAACATGAAAATGCAACAATTCGCAGCATACATGCCTTGCGCCTTCTGTTCTGGGTGTATAATAGGGCTCAATGGCTACCAACATCCATCATTCTTTTGTGTTCAACAGAAAAAAAAAACCATTTTTGGTGGAACTATCCTATTAAAAGAAGTTATGTAGAATTCAGAAACCCTAGTTATTAGCGACACCAGGGGCCATTGATTAAACTGTAGAAAGCCACGTATTGCTAGTACTTCTACTATTTTTGAGACTACAAACTTGGTTATGCAAGACTACAAGTTGAATTCACCCTTTTTCTTTGCTTGACACACTATCAGCAGAGAATAGATGCTTCATTACAAGCTGTTCATACATTTATAATAATTTTCTCGAATATTCAATGATGAACAAAAATCAATAAATGCAATATTTATATAAACATATTTTCAAATTGGCAATTGTTGATTTGTGACCCTAATTTTCACTATTGGCCCGTTTCCACTGAGTGGTACAATATGGTACGGTTCGGTTTGGTACGCTTTTATGGCCGTTTCCACTGTCAAAAGGCTTACTTAACCAAACCGTTTCACATCACTTTTTCGGCACCCTTTTGAAAGGGTACCAAACACGAGAAAGGGTACTAAAAGGTGGAGCTAGACGCGCAGCTGAACGCTATTGGTTTACAGAGATACGTCATTCGCTTACGCAACAAGCCAGAATGAAAACAAAAAACCCGCCATGTTTGAAATACACAGCGAGAGATTATAGCGGAATTATAAATACATATAATAATAAGCCATGGTCGATCCCGGCTCAAGCCAACCTTGTCGTCGTCTTGATGAACAGCCACAAAGGCATGGAGTAGAGCAAATTTACCCTGTGCCTTGTAGGTTTTTTACGAGGCAGTCTGAAGTGCGAGCGGTTTCGCTTTCTCCCTTGCGTTCGCCGCGCGTCTATATCTGAAATAACAAACTTCTTGAGCTGATGATAATAACCTGCGCTTGATTATTGATGTGCTTTTGAAACCCGATCCTGTCACACACTGACACACGCGAGAGTAAAGCGCGAAAAAGCAAAGGTGGAGCCAGAAAAAAAGGAGCACATTATTTTTCAGCAAACATGAACAAAATGCCATGTATAACTATTATCTTCACCTTTTGGACTAATATGAACTGGGAATGATGGAATTACTATCTAACAGAGGCTACATGAGCTGCTGAAGATTACAGACACAGATGAGAGGTTTTCGCTGACTGTAGGCTATATTTTGTGCTGTTTTTGAACCTAAATACGGGCAAAATGTCTGCTGTGTGTAGTTCTTCTGCAGTTGGTAACATATCGGAGACTGTAAGGGTCTGTATGTGTTTATATATGTTCATTTATTTATTTAATATAATTACAGACGTTACAGTAGGCTATTTCACACTGTCATTGATCTGCAGTTATAATCAACTCATGTTCATAGAAAAGTTAGTAATAAACATTTCTACACAAGTATTTATGTGTGTAAAGCATCTGTTTTGTGAGAAATGCTTCTCATATGATATGTGAATGACCTGCACAGCTTTACAGTAGACATTTCCTCGAGCAAAAATGATGTCGACTAAAACTTTCTGTCATACACCACGCCCACCAAAAGGGTACCCTTGGTAGTGGAAACGCAAACCTGATAAAGGTGACCCGTACCGACCCGAAACGTACCGTACCAGTCAGTGGAAACGAGCCATAACAGTTCATACTATTTGGGTCCCATTCATGAACAGTGGCTTTCTGCACAATGAGTTGAATCTGCATTAGTGCAATCACTTATTTATAAGCTCTCATCATTTAATAAATGTGTTAACGTCCTTGGACTCATACTGTACAACAATAAATAATTCAGGAAAGAGGTGTTAATCAGAATAGTACTCACTCCGAAGAATCTATGAAGTATATTCCCAGAGCTCCGATGCTGAGTGCAAAGACCAACACCACCTGGAGGGGGAGAGAGAGAGAAAGAGAAGAGAGAACAGGGAAAGGATATCATTAGTGAAGGTCCGCTGAGGACAGTGCCACTTACAGAGAACATTTTAATCCTGGAGCTGTTCAGAGATGAGCACAACTCGTTTCCACCCATAAAACACATATGAATGACACATAATGATCCTTTCACCATATATCTACAAACATAGAGTGCCGTCAACCTAAACATTCTTTAGGGAAATTGTGAGCACATATAAATATTTAGACATCCCTTTGAAAACTCACTAGGCATAGAGACAGCTCCAGTTAGAGATCTCAGAAAAAGGAAGGAACTGAAAGCATGTGAGATTAACTTTTGAGAGACATTGAGAGGAACGTCTGAGCGAAGCGAGATGTATTTTAAAAATGACTGAACATCATTCATATTCACCTGTTATCATTGAACCCAAGACAATAGGCTTTGGGTGTGTGCATATCAAATCAACACAGGCTGAAGTTGAAGTGCAAAAGTGTACTTAAACATACATCTGACTGCAGTTTCAAGGTAAAATGAATGCTAAGGCACAGTATGATGCGGTTTTCTTTTTCTTTTATAATACTATTAATATTAACAGAGAGATATAAATAATAAATAAAGGATTATTTTTGTGCAGTTCTTTGCACCAAACCAATTAAATGCTACAAAAGGTGAACAGTGTCTGTGATTGTAATCAAATATGTTAGCCTCACTTATGTTTTTTTCATATAGACAAAATCTTTATTGTGGTCAGTTTGGTTTGCAAGTTTGTACAGTATTGTACTAGTGATCCAGAGTGCCCAGTTTCAAGTCTGGTAAAGCACGGTTACACAAAAGAGATACAAGCGCAGTTATATATCCATGGCTAACATTGCTTAAATGTAAGCGGAAAATGGATGTTTTTAAAACTTCAGTACAGATTGGTACAGCAATTCAGTATCGTGACAACACTAGTCCAGAGTTGGATTTATTTTTCTCAAAGATCTTGTATTTATGATGAGAAAGTAGGACCACAAAGACTCCTTCAACACATCCTAAAGATTCTCAATAGGGTTAGGATCTGGACTCTGTGGTGGTCAATCCATGTGTTACAACTATGTCTCAAGCTACCTGAAGAGCTCTTTTACAAATTGATCCTAATGAATCCTGACATTTTCATCTTGGAATATGCCCCTGACATCAAGTAAGACAAAAAAACATTGATGGAATCACCTGGTTGGTCATTCTGTATTTACAGGTAATAGGCTGAACTCACATAACATTGATCAAAGAAGGAGTGGAGCATCCACAGATTTTACCACTGCCCCCACAGGCTTGCATGGTACGCATAATTATCCATGCTGTAATTTTCCAGGCTGCTACCTATTTGCTTAGTTAAATCCAGGTGGAGACTTAAGGGTGGGCAGCTTATTTAATGAGTTGAGTGTTGAGTGAGCAGATTGTGATGACCTGGCTTGGGTTCACATTAATCGATGCTTCACACAAACTTCATTGCTTCAAGTTATGTAAAGTGCATTTAAAAAAGCAAAAATGTGCCAAACATCTTCCAAAGTTTGTAATATGAATCTGCTGTCAACAAAAAAAAGCATTTTTTGCAAACAGGTCTATAGCTTCATATTTGAAAATAAATGAAAGCAATACTTTTATAATTTACACAATAACATTTCATTTGAGTGCAACATGAACATGATCACTGCTTAAAAACATTATTTTATATGCTTTTATATGTGATGCTTAATATCTTATCAGTGTTTCTTAATAACTCTGGCAATATAACTCTTAGGGCTAGGCGATATGACAAATCATATTTCAACATAAGTAAATGTATAATCCTATAACGATATCTATCTTTTCTGTAAATTCAATCAATCGAGGGAAAAAAAAGGTAATAACCTTGACCTTAAAAATTATAATTTTTTTATTATTAAAACTGACTTTACTCCATCCAAACTATAGGAATATATTTTATACATGTAATGCTCTGTTAAATGTCACTAGGGAATTATTGAAAATAATTACAATTTCACAGCAGGGCTAATCATTTTGCCTTCAACTGCATATTGGCCAAATGGAAAGAACTCATTTATATATGAGTATATTTAGGACTTTTTAGAACATCTGTTTTATTAAGAATGTAGAAACGGATAACAATTATTAAATATAGCTGCAAGCAGCAATTAAAGGACCAAGTGAAACAATGAGTTTTTTTAAAACATTTTAAGTATGTTTCACTTAAAAATATTAGAAAATCATGAAAACATTGATATGTTGTGGTCAGTGTTGGGTGACAATGAAGAACCTTAAGTTTGGTGTCAATATTTTTAAGCATTGCAGAGTTACAGCCTCAGATGCACTTTGACAATGTTCTCGGCATGACCCAATGAACAAGTTGAGATAATTTTACCACAATAAACATGGTCAACATTTATAAGCTATTTTGGAAGATTCATTATTGATGGTTAGTTAAGGGTTTATAACGCGGGACTACTAGGTGGCGCAGTTACCAAATGTATGTGTTCTGGTTACTGTGAGACACCAATGACACACCAATAAAAAACACACGATTTCAGGCCAAATATAAAATACTGCTAAATAAAATGATAAATGTTTATACAAGCTTTACATTTTTTCACCATGCGGATATTCACATTTCTTCCTGTGTGTGTTCCTGGTGGTGTGTAAGATTGCAGTCATCCAAATAACAAAAAAAGCATTACTATAAATGTAACATATTTTTCAACACTAAAAAATAAACCAAAGTGATTAATATGAAAGAATTTAGACTTTTTATTTGAAACCAACATTTTAGTGACATCATTTAAAGTCACTTTTAATCAATTTAAAATGTCTATTTGGAAGTCATAGTTAAACAAACAAATAAAAGCATCAAAGATACTGACCTCAAACTTTTTAATAGTAGTGCATTTTTATACACCACACAACTCACAGTACTCATGCCCCTGAACAAAGGGAGCCCCAGAGCCATCAGCCCTGCAACACAATGGTGCGCAGGGCATGGGACAAGGGTCAAATCATTTGATCTTCTCTGAGCCGCTGCATAAGAGATGCACGCTCTCCCCATATCAAGTGAAACTGATACAACAGCTATCAAATGGCTGCTACAGTATGTTATGGTGTGTGCTAGAGTAGTGAACATGCATATACACCCAACACGAGCACAACATGACCAACAAGTGTCAACCACACACTTTCCAAACACCAAAAAAGGTATTGGAAGGAGCCATTAAAATTATTTTAAAATGAGAGATTTTAAGATGACTTGTCAGAGATTTTACAATGACTTGCTGTTCTCCAACCATAGTAAACTGTGCTTCAATGTAAAAAGAGAAAACTGAATACTTAGAATTTGTTACACCTAAAATAATTACTCTTCAACTTACAGTTTACAGTAATAAATTCAGTTGAGCAAAAAAGCTCAAGGTGTATCAAGTTGAAGTCATTTTTTTAGATTGACCCAATGGTTCAGTTTTTACAGTGCATTATCAATAAGACCATATGATAACACGGTTGTCTTTTGAAAATTGCACACATTTGATCCAGTTATATGTAATGTGGTGCTCATACAGTATGGATACAACAGGTTGAAGTCTGGCCTATGGCGAGTCCCAATTTCAGTATCCCCCTGTTAATGGTTTGGGGTTGCTTTGTTGCAGCAAGACCTGGTCAGCTCACCATCACAGAATCCATCATGAATTGTAAGGTGTATCAGAGGGTGCTTGAGGAACATGTGAGACCATCTGTCCCAACTGGACCATGCAACATGACAATGACCCAAAACAGACCAGTAAATCAACCAAGGACTGGCTGAAAACTAAGAAATAGAGAGTCCTGGAACAAGGACTGAAAACCCAGATCTTAATCCCATTGAGATGCTGTGGGGTGACTTTAAAGGGCACATAGGTTACCCCTTTTTTCATATTTAATATAAGTCTTTTGTTCTTATAATCGCCGTCCTCGGCTGCCTCAGGAAGCAGATCTCACATAACGTTTGTGAGAAATAATACAGTAAGAACTTTAACAATCAGTATTTGATGTAATTTTTTTTGTGGAGTTGCAACGAGTCACACACAATGTCATTACAAAGTTCACGCACACACACAGTGAGGACACACACACATAGCGCAGACACACACACACACACATAGCGCAGACACACACACACACACACACATAGCGCAGACACACACACAAAGCGCAGACACACACATACAGAGAGAGAGAGAAAGAGAGAGAGAGAGAGAGAGGAGAGAGAGAGAGAGAGGAGAGAGAGAGAGAGAGAGAGAGGAGAGAGAGAGAGAGGAGAGAGAGGAGAGAGAGAGAGAGAGAGAGAGAGAGAGGAGAGAGAGAGAGAGAGAGAGAGAGAGAGAGAGAGAGAGAGAGAGAGAGAGAGAGACAGCGCGTTTAGCTTTGCACTCGTTTTGCACGCATATGTGACATGATACTGGTAATATCCACTACTGTATGGATATCTGTTATGTTAATGTACAAAATAAACCTGATTTAACGTCCACAAACCGGGATTGAAGCGTCTTCTTTTATAATTGTTCTGGCACGCGGCTGTGCTGATGAAGTGAATCTGAAGCGAATCGCTATAATTCATTACACACGTGCACTGTTTTAAAACTTTTTAAACTTGTAAAACTCTTTTATTTTTACTTGTAAAACTCTTGATCACGTTTGATGATGATTGATGAACCTAGCGAACTGAACACACCTTTTATTCCCGGTTGCTTTGTGCTCGTCCTGTCTTGTTGATATGATTATACACATGACTACCGGGACATGTTAATGCTCGCAGCTGTCAATCAATATTGGTGGCCGGGGGGACCGCACTCCTACGTAAAGTTGCGGTCGATCTGAAAACCGCTCCAATTGGTCCACGGTTTTTATGTTGTTAAATTAGGAAGAAAAAAAAGGACTGGGTGTGTTTATTTCACCCTAATATGACTATACTTACACACATTTCTGTCCAAACAATCTACAAGTAGATTTTTCACCATAGGTGCCCTTTAAAGGAGCTGTACATGCAAGAAACCCCTGAAACATCTCACAGATAAAAGAATTCTGCATTGAAGAGTGGGCTATACACTTTCCTCAAATCGATGTCAGAGACTGGTAGATGGCTACAAAAAAGTCTCACTGCAATTATTTCAGCCAAAGGGCCTAACTTTTTCCTCAGTTAGAATGTGCATTTTTGTAGAATTACATTTACAGAAGATCTTGAAATGTTTTTTTTTTCAGTTTTAATTGTTTAGTTATGTTACCTTAATCTTTCTGCATTGTTAAAATTTGAGATTACACAACCATATATCAAAAAACAACCTTACAAAATACCCAGGTTCTCATCCGCTGTCCTATTTTTTTTCACATAACTGTAACTATTGTTTAAACATCTCTGCTAAAATGTTACTAAATCGTTAAATTTAGTCTAAAGTTAAAAATGTTGTCTAATTTAGTTAAAGAGTCCATATTGGTATCTCAAAAACATGTATTTGTGCCTAACATTTTAAAAGGTACACTTTTGTACTTTTTATGTACTAATATGTACCCTTGAGGTATAACTATGAACACATTAGGTACAAATGTGCCACCCCACTGACAGATCTAGTCCTTTATTTCTGTGAGTGTACTTACTGTAACTAGTAATGAACAGTTAATATCTTAATAATATTAAAGTCTAGGGTTGGGCGATTTGGCCTTAAAATCAAAATCTCAATAAATTAAACATTTTAACTCACTTACGATTAATGAACGATTATTTTATTTAATTATAATATTTTTGACCCTCACAGTTCATTGACAGGTTTTGTACAGTAAATATGCTCACATATTACTAGTGAGAGATTTTTGAATGAAGGGTGCATTACTTGATTTTAAAATAACTGAAGGAAACACACACCATCTACTATCTATAAACATCAACGTTGAACAACTGAAATTAAAACACACGTTGCCTAAAAAACTGAAAATAAATAACTTGCACTTTTGGAAACAACTGAAATCATTTTCAATGTTTTTTATATTAAAAATAGAACTTAAGCTTCAAGTTTCTTCACAGTTGTTTGTTTTTCTGAATGCTACCTTAATGTAGAAGTAGCTCAAACTCACTCATTCAGAGGCGGGAACTGGCGGACATGCAATAACTTCAAAAGTTAAACAAAAAACACAAGTTTCCATATGGAGCTCCTCCACGAGGCTCGACACTTGTAAACACTAGCTTCAACAGGTTCGCAACTCCCTCTCCGCTCCGCCCACACTTGTCAACGATACCAAACCAAGCAATCACAGAGCTTGCGCTATGCATCATTGCAACGTGTAGCTAATCTTTTTGAGAGGAGCTCGTCAGCATCAGTGTCAGCGAAGGCGAGGGCTCTCGACACAGAAGAATAAACAGAATGTCGATTTTGATTACTTTTCGATTAATTGCCCAGCCTTATTAGAGGCACAATTATATTATTAAAGACAGGTTATAATCCAGTAGCTAATAGCATGAATCTTCATCTAAACGAAAGTGTTACCAGAATATGTGAAACACTGCAGTGTTTCATGACTGCTTGTTGAATAAATAAGTTGATATAAGGATTCATGAAGACAGCTTTAAAATGTTCAAAGGCATTTTTAACAAATTACTTGAATAAAATTCAACAAATCACTAGGTAAGACAGGGGCTTGGGTTCGGTGTCATATTTACCTAACCATGAAAGTTCTAAGCCAGCCATGGTACTATTTAACACACACACTTGGCAAAAATACTGTTGTTGAAATATTCACAAATGTTCTCACATATCTTTTATCTGATATCTTGTTTTATCTTTTATCATACACCTTTACCAACTATGACCAAAATGAATTTAAATACATAA
This sequence comes from Danio aesculapii, assembly GCF_903798145.1. Taxonomy (NCBI): domain Eukaryota; kingdom Metazoa; phylum Chordata; class Actinopteri; order Cypriniformes; family Danionidae; genus Danio; species Danio aesculapii. Next base: position 38,025,521 of record NC_079447.1, on the reverse strand, counting down.
GAGGAATTATTGTATTTGAATCCCAGCCGGTATTTTTCTTTAATCAGTGAATGACTTTAAAAGTGGCATTATGAAAATGGGCTCAGAAGTATATACATCTTTCTGAAATATAGACTTTGAAACTGCAGGCCAGCGAAAAGGCAGAATTGCACAACCCTTGTGATTAAAGAGCACGGATGTGAAGTACCCTCGCCTGTCTTTTCCAGTAAGTAGATTTTTGGCAGACTACCATATCAGTTGAAAATCCCTGCCCTGCAAAGAGAGAAAGAGAGAGAAAGAGAGAGAGAGAGAGAGAGAGAGAGGGAGAGGGAGAGAGGGAGGGAGGAAGGGAGGGAGGGAGGGAGAGAGAGAGAGAGAGAGAGAGGGAGAGAGGGAGGGAGGAAGGGAGGGAGGGAGGGAGAGAGAGAGAGAGAGAGAGGGAGGAAAAAATGCAATATAATAAGATTTATACTGCTGTTTCTTATTGAGTCTACTGAATGAGAACGCTTCTCAAACAGCTTTTTGTTTCACATCTCTAAATTCACAATACAGTCTGCCAGCTTCCATACGGACAAGTTTTTTTTTCCACTGGAAGTTAAAATCTTAACTTTTAATCTCTATTTAAAATCTTACTGTACCTGAATGATGCTGGACCACGGAGATGGGAATCCTCGTGCAGGCAATAGTCAAAATTCTATTCAGTTAAATTCATCTTTATTTCTATAGCGCTTTTACAATCTAGATTGCGTAAAAGCAGCTTCACATAGAAGATTATAGTGAATTGGAACAGTGTCAGTCCAGTTCAGTGTGGTTTAATATTCATTGCTGAGAGCCCAAACACTGAAGAGCAAATCCATCAATGCTCTACAAGTCCCAAATCATGCAAGCCAGTGGCAACAGCGGCGAAAAAAAAAAAAAAACTTCACCAATTGGCGAAAGTGAAGGATAAAAAACCTCACGAGAAACCAAGCTCAGTTGGGCACGACCATTTCTCCTATGGTATTAGTAGACTGTCTGCTTAGTATCCGTTGAAAATGCTGCTAAAAAGACATTTAACTGACTATAAGAAACTTAGCAAGTACATGTCAACTTACACTAACCCTAACCCCAACCTATCAGTCTACTTATAATCTAATGAGAATTAGTTGGCATGTAGATGCAATGTAACTTAAATTCAACAAACGGACCATCAAAATAAAGTGCGACCAAATACACAAATTGTATTACATTACATTACATATTTTGTGCAGCCAATACTGCATAGAGAGGAAGGAGAGTTCTCCTCCTTAAAGAGTTGTGCTGGATTATCAGCAAATGCAAAGTTCATTTTAGTAAATCAGTGGAATTTTGATACATTGCTTGTGATACTTCACACATTTTTGCATTTAAACAAATCCTGAACAGAGACTGGCAATACATCAATGGTATGAAGACGCACAAACACACACCCCAAATTTCAGCAGGGGAGTGTGCATAACATTCTGTATTTATTTTATGCACTGCGTTTGTCAAAGTTATCGGTGCCAAAGGCTCAAGTGATGGCATTCTGTATTTTACCTTTCGCTTGGCTTTTTCAGTGGCTCTGAACTTTCAAACCACCCCTAAATAAATTTTTTTAATGTGGAAATATTACAAACAAAAATTTTGGATTCAATGTGCAGTAACCTTAACTGTTACCTTTTCAAATTAAATGTTATCTTGAATTGCTTATTTATATTTTTCCTCCACATGAAACTATTAAATATTTGTGAAGTAAATCAGGTCATCTTTAAAGATGTATGCTCACATCCTCATGTGTAGTAAACAAAACCAAACCATTCATTCACACAGAACATGCACACTTCATATTAAAATTGTCATTTTGGACTTTAATATTCACAAACAATAACCTAGAACACAATGTAATCAAGTGCACATTACCACTTTTGATCTTTTCACCAAAAAATGTCTTCACATTTTAATTATGTTCCATATTTATGACTGTATTCGAGAAACTATTTTATAAAATCAGGCACTAGGGATGAGGCAAACACCTTTAGCTGTAACCATAGCACCATTTGAACACAGTCTCTCGTACCTTACTGCTTAAATGACACTTGATCAAAGCTGAAAAGCGTGTCACAGAACACTCTAGGCACTCTAAAACTGGAAATGGAACAAGTCCTGTCACTGGTCTAGGTTAAGTTTCCAGGTGAATGGAAAAGTCTTTTTTGTGTGGTGTAAGGTGAATGGCTTGTCTTGGCCCTAAAGGTCTAAAGGGCTGTTGGCTGAAGAGTGGACATCTCAAACATTAAAGACTGGAAACTGCAGCTGCCAGACAGGCTGTTTGTGTATCCAACAATGGAGAACTATACCGGCTCATCTCATGGGGTCAGAGGCAGGGGTCTATTTGAAAAGTAATTCTACACACATATGAGTTCTGCACCAATGGTTAGCTCTTTTGAGCAATTTTAGACCCAATGACTCATTATGTGTGCAAAATAATTGGACATTTTTAAGATCAAATTACGTTTTATGGCCAGATCATCTCAACTAGGGATGGGCAAGCTCGGCTCCGTAAAATTTGTACTTATTATTATTATTATTATTATTATTATTAGTAGTAGTAGTAGTAGTAGTAGAAGTAGTAGTAGTAGTAGTAGTAGTAGTAGTAGTAGTAGTAGTTGTAGTATTAGTATTATTATAAATGACTTATTACGAAATGGGAAAAAAGCTCAAACTGCACTTTTTAAATCAGGGATGGCCAAACTCAATACTGGAGGGCCGGTGTCCTGCAGAGTTTTGCTTTAACTCTAATCAAACATCCCTGAACATGCTAATCAGTGTCTTGAAGATTACTAGAAAGCTATAGGCAGGTATGTTTGATTATGGTTGGAGGTAAACTCTGCAGGGAAACTGGCCCTCCAGGATTGAGTTTGGCCATCCCTGATTTAAACTGTTAATTTAAGCTTTTCCCCATTTCATAATTATGATTTTAGCACCTTGCAGTTATAACGTTTTTCAGACAGACACCCCTCCCCTCAAATTAGAAAAAAAAAGGATTAATAAAAAAAAATAAAAAATAAAAATAAAAAAAAATTAATAATAATAATAATGAAAATTGAAAGTTTTGCAAATCATGAAGGATTATTTTGACCCTAGACCATAACAACTAGTGATGCTCTTCCATGATTACAGATAGCGGACTATTAATCATTCACATTTAAATTGACTGAAAAATAATCTATTTGAAAATCACATTCAAAATCAAATACATGTCAATAATATTGACAAAAAGAAGGGTTCACTTGATCCTCATCACATAACAAATTAAATGGAACAGAACAGGTCGTGAGTTGTGAACAAGTTAAAAAATACTTTTTTCAAGGTTTGGACTTTGAGATTTGGGTGGGGGTAAAAAAAATCTTTAAATAGGTCTGGAGTTGTCCATAAATTGGGACTTGGGGATTGGGGTTGGGGGAGATTAAAACAAACATTTATAGCTTTTTTATGCTGTGCAATAGAAGCAAGTGCAGGATATACGTAGGTATAAGTTATAAAGTCCAGTTATAGAAAAACTACAGTGATATTTACAAATGGATGGACTATGAACATTATATACAGGTTGTATTACTGTAGCTTTGAACAGAGATTTACAATAGATGAGTATATGTAGTTGAAGTGTGCAAATAGATATGAATATAATTACAAATGTATATGTACAGTGGGTATGTACAATTCAAAATGAATGAATCAGTGCAATGTAGTGCAATGAATATGTGCAATTTTTAAATGTGCAAATTTTAAAAAGTGCAGTGATTATGGCGAGTATAGTTATGAGAGTGTGGCGATGTATGAGAAGGGCAAAGAGTGATTTACTCTCACTCATGTGGTTTTAAACCTTTATTAGTTTCTTTTTTTCTGTTGAACACAAAAAAATGACTATTTATCAATAAATAAAAAACATTATAATTATAAAAAAACCTTGTGCATTTATGAAGTGTGCAAAACACAAGTGAGTGGGCTTGACACACCACCTGTAGAAGCACTCTTCTTTCTCTACAAAAAAACCTCTAGCACCTAAAAAACTTCATTCTAATTCCTGAGAACTATGTGTATTGGTTTTTAGTGAATTGCTGAAAGCCTCTTCAATTGTAAGTCGCTTTGACCAAAAGCATCTGCATTTAGATAATTGTTAGAAGATATTTTTTAAAATGCTGGTTTGATGGCCAGCATTCAGCATTCGTCAACACAAAACCTTGCTTTGTGTTCAACAGAAGAAAATAAAAACTCTAAAAGGTTTTGAACAAGTAATCGCACTCAAAGAACACTCTGAAGTTAGTCCATGAAAATACCTAGCACAATCATCGTATCTGACAAAACAATAAAAAATAAAGCAATCGGTGAACCATTTAGTTTGTCCTCGACCACAAACAATACCCACACTACTTTACACAGCCCTTCATTTCAAGTTCATGAAGCAGTTGGCTTAGCTTAACGTTTATCCTGTCAAAGCAATACATAAACCTTTTTGAAAAAGCCAGATCACCACATCCATTATTGATGACCAGAGGCTGATTATTTTCATCCAGGCTGTATTTGGATTGATATCCCACATTGTCTAGTGAGAAAACACCTTGATGCATTTTTAATTTGTGCTCTTTGTCTGGCCGATAGCGAGTTCCATTGAGAAGCAGCTGGAGGAAGAGGAGCTGTTCGGCTCAAGATAAGTGGAAAGAGAGAAAAATATCGCTCCTCCTCCAGCGAAAGAGATACTAAGCACTTCAACACCCTTCAGAAGAGATGCTTTTGATCAAAGATGCATGTGAAGCACATTAATGCAGCTTCATTTTGAGTAGAATGGCTGCCAATTGCCTTCACGATCTTCTTCCACAAGAGGGCATAGTGTGCTTGTTTAGACTGACCCAATCAAGAACCTTCAGTGATGTATTGTGAGCTTTCAGCAAGTTGGTAACATGACTAAATATTTTGATCCTTATAATAGGAAACTAAAATATTATATAAATTGTAAGAGGGAAAAATGGAATTACTTGCTTTGAGAGAAGACCAGATGAATGGATGACATAAGAGATCATGCATAATTTGAACCAAATTTAGTTCTATTGCTGAATAAATCCCCCAAAATTATTAACATAATGCTAAAAAGTCTTACTACAGCTCAAATAGTAGAGCATAGCTCTAGCAACACTAAGGTGGTGGGTTCAATTCACAGTAAAACACAAAACTGGAATCAAAAAGACATGTATTCAATTCAATTTCAAATTCATGAATGTAAATCTCCAATACGCTCATTTCCATTGAGTTTCTTGCTGGAAAGCGGAGTATTTCAGCTGTCCTGATGGAGATGATAAGAGGCATCGTCTTTAAACTGACCCAGTTATTCATCTGGAAACATCGGTGCCAGTCCTGTGCTCATCTCCCGCACGAGCTCCCTGCAAACCCATTACTGCAATTATAACACTGGAGGAGCAAAGGACACACAAACGCATATAAACCCCATCAATGGGAGAGACATTCTAGGATATTGAGGAATTTACTCCTATTCCTAAAAGAAATGGCAAAGATGTTTGCAGGCTTTACAGTCAAACACACATGCTAAGTTCTTAGAAATGTACTTTTTGTATTCATGCGTTTTAAGTCTTTTTTTTACGTTTACCATAAATATATACATAAAAATACACACATAAAGAATTGTCTTACATTTACAACATTAGTTACGCCCACTCCCCAAAAATGGTTTTATTATTTATTTGTATATATATACAAACACAAATATAGACTGATAAAAGACCTCTATAGGTTGTGGGTCTGGGTCCGTATGGGATGGCTTCTATGGTTAGGAAGAGATTTTTGCAAAAAAATTATTTGAACAAAATGTTGCCTTTACATGACATCTGAAAGTTAAGCTAAGACAAATATGCAGAAAGTATTTTAAAAGCATCCAAAATTTTTGTTTATATTTTATTTGATCATTTTTTAATAGTTTTAATTATTTTTATTCTGTGTAGTCCAACTTTTATTTTATTTTATTTTATTATAATTTTTTTTGTCCAACTGTGCAGTCCAACTGTTATTTATTTATTTATTTATTTATTTATTTATTTATTTATTTATTTATTTATTTATTTATTTATTTATTTATTTTTTATTTGTGTTTATTTGTTTATTAATTAATTTATTTATTTAATCCAACTGTGTAGTTCGACTTTTATTTTTTATTTTATCTATTTATTTTTTGTCCAACTGTTTAGTCAAACTTTTATTTATTTATTTATTTATTTATTTATTTATGTATGTATTTATTTTATTTTATCCAACTGTGTAGTCCAACTTTTACTTTGTTTTTATTTTATTTCATAATTTTTTTATTCAACTTTTTTATTCATTTTATTTTATTTTATCCACCTGTGTAATCCAACTTTTAATTTAATTTAATTTTATTTTATTCAACTGTGTAGTCCAACTTTTACTTTGTTTTTATTTTATTTTATTCAACTGTGTAATCCAACTTTTAATTTGTTTTTATTGAATTTTATTTTATCCAATTGTGTAGTTCAACTTTTACTTTATTTTATTTTATTTTATTTTATTTTATCCAATTGTGTACTCCAACTATTACTTTGTTTTTATTTTATTTTATTTTACTTTATTTTTTTTGTCAGTGTAGTCTAACCTTTAACTTTTTTTTATAACTTTGTTTTTTAATCCAACTGTGTAGTGTCCACATTTAATTTAATTTAATTTAATTTAATTTAATTTAATTTAATTTAATTTAATTTAATTTAATTTAATTTAATTTAATTTAATTTAATTTAATTTAATTTAATTTAATTTAATTTAATTTAATTTAATTTAATTTGTAGTCCAACTTTTATTTTTATTTGTTACGCCAGCAATAATTTAAAATATAATCAAATATATTATGATCTCTTGCAGGATAAAAATAAGTTCTCATGCAGGTCAAAATAAGTTTTCACTCATAATTTGATTTTATTTTCTCAAACAATATTATTAACTATTTAAATAATGTGCCCAAATTTGATTTGCATTTTTACACCAAAATAGGCATTTCAAAACAAACAAACAAACAAACAAACAAAAACTCTAAATCTTAAAACTATGTCATGTACACAACATATGGTTTGTCAGTTTGTGGGAAAAAATATAAGACAAATACATAAATGTACGTAAAAAAAAAAAACATAATGTCTTTGACTCTTGAAGGCCCAAAGATTATGACCTTAACAGCATATGCATACTTCTCATATAACTCATTACAAGAGAGAACAAGGGTGCTAAAGAGGTTTTGTTTTAAATATAGCACAGGGTCTGCTATGCCGTGTGCCGTTTCAAGTTGCACCATGAAACTGGTGTTTACAGACAGCGTACAGGATGAATACGAACCCAAGGCTTCACACATGGCCCAATACAGCCCAGTACTGAAATGTGACTCACAAATACAAATCAGCAAAGACGCACACTTGACGATTTACATGTGATGATCCACTTTCAGCAGCAGTACTTCTGATCATATTGTTCTGCATTTCTTTTTGTTGCGCAGTTTTATGTGACAATTCCCTACATATTTTTCAATCCAGCTCACATCGTTTCTCTCAGTGCTGGTGAAACTGAATTCTAATTAGGACATTTTGACTTCTCTCTGCCTCTTGACAAGCCCCTTCAAAAGTGCACTTTAACACATCCCATGAATAATTTAGCTGACAGGTGATGTAGCCAGCCTGCAGACGAATCTCTTCATACTAGTGGCAGATATTGAGAGAAAAGCCAAAAGAGAGAGTTTTGTAGTTCAGATGAAATGAAATGCAAATGAGCTAAAAAAAAAAAAAAAAAAAAAAAAGAAACATTTTTTTAAAACAGTTCCCCTGGCAAACGCACACGTGACATATGAGTTTCCCACCTTCAAAGCTTTAAAACACAAATCTAAAAAAATTATAGCAAATCTGAATGTGCTTTCCTCATTCTATAACAGATGTACACTTAATTTAAATTCAAACAGCATCCACGGTGATTCAAAGTAGTTTTAAATATGTCTGCTGACTGCGTGTGCACCTCTTTGTTATATTCTTTAAAATGACAGGGGGCGGAAAAAAAAAAACAGACCATAAAATCAGAAAGGATAGAATAGAAGTAGGAAGTTTCTGAAACTACGCTATATGATTAATATCATTCAGGATTTTTAAACTAATTATTTTTATAAAGTATTTTAATGATTATAAAATATTTATAACCATTCAACATTTTTTTTAAACAAACTTTGATGCATCACTTGCTTTTGTTCATATCTTGGACAATTCTACCTATTAAAGTTTGTTAAAATATTAATGACAACAGAACATGGGTTGCTTTACAAATATATTTTTTACTACGGAAAGAATAAAATCAAAAAAAGTACACTTACTAAAAACTACTTACTAAAATACAGACGTTTTTTAAAATTAATTAGCCCACTCCGCAATTCACACATTACTGTCTAGCTAGTTCTGTCCTATACTTGTATGCTAAAAAGGTAATAATGATCCAACATTCCTGACCATTATCACCAACAAAGTCAAGAAAAATAGGGCATCAGGATATTGTAAACCGAGGTTCAAATGGTTATCAAAGAAATAATGTGTTACTTCCTTTTAGTTTTGTAACTATTAAATTGTTTTAAGTTCAAATTGTTAAATTAAATATTCATTGTAATATATACAGAGTAAAAATATGAATGGGGGAAAACATATTTTGTAATTGTTTATTGAAACCATCTGGGTCTCCACCTTTCCCACAGCTGCTGCAATTTCTAGCCAAAAATTATTGGTCATCTGATTATACTTATGATCACGAATGGATGGGTCATAAAGATGTCTGTACCGTCGTACCTGTTTCAGACAAAATCTCTTCAAAGTGATTCATATTCAACTCAAGTAAAATGCAGCACTGTGCAAACTGTTCGCTCAAGTCTCAATAAAAATGTTGTGCGCTTCGCCAGTTAAAATCATGTCACGTGCACCTAAAGCGAACCTCCGCAAACACCCCGATGATATCGCCGTATTTTACCTCGGTATACGGTATTACCGTGCATAATAAAAAAAATTTTGATGTAAGGCTCAGACAGCGTCACCAAACTGTTGGCTTGTGCCTAAATCATTTAGAAACTGAATACCGTATATGCGAACTTAGGTTCACGGTCACCTGTTTGTCTTGTTCGTATTAGAGATCTGCGCGCACGCACGCACGCACGCACAAACAGAATCCATTGCAGTACATCAGTTTATTTTGAAAGGTAAGAGTCCACAAAAAACATCCCATCAAGCACATTTAGTCCACCGACACAATAGTGTTGAATTATCGATGGGTATTCATTTGTTTGTCACCACTTCTGCCGGAGACCTATACACCGTTTTACCATGGTACTTACATGCGAAAATCGCATCTTTGTAGTAAAAGGAAAGTCTATGTCATAGCTTACAGAGTTACAGAAAAAATGCAAACCTCGTTAGAACATACAGATCCAGAACATAATGAGCCAAAACATATTTGAGTTAAATGCATGCAGAAAAGTGCTAACACCGACTGTTTAATGGGATATTCCCACAGGAGACACGACAGAGCAGTTGAGCTGAAGCGCATGAACCAAACCACAGGAGGAACTCCTACAGGAACCTGCTGAGGTCCAGTGACGTCAATTAGCAGAGCAGCAACTCCACAACACAAACCTCAAACTCAAATAGAGCCACTGTCCAATCACAACCACAGCAAGCGCAGTATTACTCAGATACTAGGGCCAGACAGAATCTGTGGACATTTTTTGCTATTTCTGCATAGAATTTTGTACATAAAAATTTGCGGATTTATGCAGAATGACTTTGGGAGTATCATAACTAAAAATGTTATAGATTAAATAAAAAATATTACATTTTTGACTTTTACTTAATGTTTACAATGCAAATCCAATTAGATCCACTTATTTGGTCCACTTATTAACAAAGCAAGTCTATCATATAATATATCTACTAAAAGACAGAAAATATTACTTTACAAGCTGTATTGTAAATAAATGATATGAACATTTTATATTAGTAAATAATATTACTGAAATTAAATTAAAAACTGAATTAAATATAAATTTACACACATTTACTCAAGTAAACAAATAGACTTGATGAGCTAAAAATATGCGTAAATCTGCGAATTTACATGCAGATTTCATGTGGGTCTAAAAGATGCACAGTTCCCAGCATAAATGAGAAGAAAATGTCTCAGAAAAACATCCATCTCGCTTTAAATAGGATGCTACTGTGTACAATCGAATACTGCAGAGAGTGCATATCTGGTTTACTGTTTTCCATTAGTTTAGGCAGTACCAAAGGCAAAACTGGAACTATTCTAACTAAATTACTTAAGACCATGGTGCAAAAAGAAGCACTATGAATATATTTAGAAACAGGAATAAATATGGAGGCCGTATCAAAAAAATATTTTATCTTTCTTTTTTGTATCATTTTGTATTATTTTTAATGTTATTTGTCTTTTACTAAAAATGTTAACCAGACTACATTAATGAATTTCTAATTTAATAAAATTGTTTCGTAAAAAGGTGATGGAGTGGCGCAGTAGATAGGGCTGTCGTTTCACAGCAAGAAGGTTACTGGTTCGAGCCTCGGTTGGGTCAGTTGGCGTTTCTGTGTGGAGTTTGCACGTTCTCCATGCGTTCGCGTGGTTTTCCTCCGGGTGCTCCGGTTTCCCCCACAGTCCAAAGACATGTGGTACAGGTGAATTGGGTATAGGCTAAATTGTCCATATTGTATGAGTGTGAATGAGTGTGTATGGATGTTTCCCAGATATGGGTTGCAGCTGAAAGGGCATCCGCTGCGTAAAACATGTGCTGGATTAGTTGGCGGTTCATTCCGCTGTGGTGACCGCGGATTAATAAAGGGACTTAGCTGAAAAGAAAATGAATGAATGAATGTTTCGTAAAAATGCAGCAATATATATTGTCCATATTTACACACACACATACACGCACACACACACACACACACACACACACACACACACACACACACACACACACACACACACACACACACACACACACACACACAGAGAGATTGAGATAAAGTTCTATTTAAAACATTCCAAACTTTTTTAGGTTATTTCCTATAATAACTTTACTTCTAGAGAAAGTCTTATTTCTTAAAGTTTGGCTGGAATAAAATGAGTTTTTTTATTTATATATTTTTATTTAAATAAATTTTAGGTCTATATTATTAGGTCCCTTAAAAAATACATAATTTATTTTCAGATTTGTTACAGAACAAACCACTGTTGTGCAATTACTTTCCTAATGAACAGATTTTTTTCCCTCTGTCATAGGTTGTTTTCACAGGAGGTCACTGATGACGTGCAAAATTCACATGGAAGGCAGGAAGTGATTCTTCTACATAGGAATTGCTATCAGAACATAAAAATGTTTCTGTTTTATGTTCTTTTTAATATTTTAAATCGGCTAAAATGAAAATTCTGGAGAGCTTTTATAGACTTCCAAAATGTTTTGCTCATAAAGAGGAGAAAGTTTAATAAACTGACTATAAAATGGGTGGCGTGTGATAAACATTTTTTTTTCCGATAAATCCATGTGTACAAACTTTTTTTGAACTCGATATTTCGTTTGACAGCACTAATTAACATATTATTCAGGCCCAGCTATCTATATTGTGTTATACACAAATCAGATACAAACACACCACAACTTATACAAAATCCTGGAGAACATAAATAACGTACCCTCTGCTATGTAATCGCTGCAATGAAATCTCTATCTTGTTTTGCAATAATCAATTTCTTACTGGCGTTTCGGCAGAATAAACAATCGTAACATGAACATCGAGATGTGCAGTAGTGGTAAATGTCTGCTGATATTAAGTTCAGTATCTCCCGCCTCGTTGACAGGCAGAAATATTTGAGTTCAGTAGAAAACTCTGTCCTCTTCATAATATAAGAATTATGCCCAACATTTGTGGCTGTTTTCTATTTTTATTTTCCTTAAAATATGATATAAATTGCAAATATGTGGACTTTCCTCTATGTCTTCCATTCAATTTTTTACTTTCTGCCCTCCATTTGAATTTTGTGCATCACTAGAACCACATAATTGCGAACAACCTATAAAGAGGGTGTTAATCATTTATGCTGGGAACTGCATGTGCTTTAATTGGGTACAATAATAAATTGCAAAGGTATATTATAGCTGACAATTTATATTGAAATGCATGCTATATCTGACTTGCATTCTCATTACACTGGATAAACAGCCTGCTGGAGCCACTTGAAAAGCAACAGCAAACAAACAAACAAAAAATGCAATTACACAAATAATCAGTTTACCTCAGATTGGCGCACCTGACAAATTTCCATATTCATGAGCACAACTGAACATCACAACACAAACATTACCTGTCAGCCAGGTTTCCCACACAAATACAAGCCCCCAGATTCAAAGCCAATGCTTTAATTATGCAAATGAAGCAGAGGTAAGCTACTGTATGACTCCAGGGCTAAAAATGTCTTTAGCGTGACCCATCTGATGCGAATGCACAGATGCATAGTCAGGAAGCAGTATCTTGAGTGAGTGCGCTGTTTACTGTGTGGACTGGTGAATAATTCACCACCTGACGCCATGGGAAATGGCACCTACTGGACACTGTCTTCCAATTACCCTCTCAGTGGGAAACGCGGCATTGATTTGTGAAGACGCTGGGTGTTGGAGCAGATAGTCGACATATAAACAACATAAATGTATTCCTGTGGTGCAGGTGTGAAACCTACCATAGGACTGAATTCATCATCTTATATTTAAAAAGCAAAACATTGCATTAAGGAGAGGTTTGCTAATATTGTTTTTATTGTTTAATTGATGTTTTAGGGTATCAAGTGAAAGACTATTAATTGAAAAAAAAAAAGAAAGTTGAAAGTGTCATATGTAATGACCAAATATAAAAATAGAGATATAAAAATGGAGAGTTCAAACACAGTTTAATGTTTCAGCTTTTTCAAACTTCTTTTTGTCCTCAAACAAAGAATAAAAAATAAATTTGTTTCAAGTAATCCAGGGCCTTAACCTCCACCCACGGCAAACACTAAAGAATGTGACACACTTTGAAATGACAGATTTCAATTTAATTTATTTTGATAATTAACAATTTTATAATCTTGGACTTAATGGCAAGTAAACTACAAAAAAACAAACATGCACATATGTATGCATTTGTCCATTTAAGTACAAATACACACACACCTTTCACAAAAAATGCTATAAAAAATAAAATCAATAGAACACTCAAAATATTGTAGTTTCTCTGGAATCACAGTTTATAGTTGGGTTTTTAAGTCCTTAAGAACGAAAACTGTGATCATTATTATTATTATTATTTTGTATTGTGACGCAGTTCCTAGAGAAACAGAATTTTAAATGAGCAAACAGTGGGCATGTCTTGTTTTTGAATAAATGTAGTAATGTAGGCATTTCATTCAGAAAAATTGGGAAAGGGGTTTTAGAAGAATTATAACAAACTAACAGACTCCTCCTGCTCACCATTTCTGTTTGTTGTCAAAACTGACAGTTGAACCAGCGTGGTTAAAAATGTTAGCCACGCCCAATATCTCTAAATCATGTAATCTGAGAATTTAATTGAAAATAAACAGGATGTGCATTTTCAGATTTCAATTAAAGATTAGAAGGGCAAACAATTTTTTTTCCTAATGACATGCACAGATGGACTGTTCTCCATAAAACTGGCAATGTGAGCTAACAAAATCAATACGGTTAGTTTTGATTTCTTGGGGACTTGAAGTTAAACATTTTTTAACCTCTTAACGATCACCCCACATTTTGAATAAACACTTATTAAAGATGATATATGCATACTAGATATAGAGTTAGTCAATATAAGATCAAGTTCAGACCAAAATTGCATGATAAATTACTAGTTTTTTTAATTCAGATATGTTTAACAAAATCAATATTTGGTGAAATAACCCCAATTTTCATCACTAAGAATTAAATAATTCTGACCAATTTAGATTTTCTGCAAAAATGCACTGAATTACATTATTTCAAACATTTAAATCCAAAGAAAATGAGCAATTACATGGTCTCTTCCCATAGCTTATGCATGTGATTTGTTTTAACTTCCAAACAAATATATTTTCTTTCCTTAAAAATAAAAGCTTCATAATTAGATATTATTGTTGCACAGTTCATTAAACATTAGCCATTATTGTTTCTAAGAAACTGAATAAAAAAATAAAAAATAAAAACAAACACACACACAAATGTGAAGGCAAATCAGAAGTTCTCTAGGGCCCCAAGACCCCAGAGGGTTAAACTGGAATTGGGCAGTCTATGAGAGAGATCACTCTGATTGGCTGTTCAGCTTAACGAAAGAGTGCAGTGTGTTCAAGCATAACTTTTTAGTCCAGATGCACACAGCATGAGGCATCGCCACTAGCTCTTTGATGACAGCTTGGATTTTACAGCTTTAACAACCACTAGGATAACTTAGAAATCATATAGCCATGTATTGCTATCCGCCAAAATATACTGTATTGAAGCTTTACTGTATGGATATGTGCTTTACAAAATGTAGAAATTGTTTAGATTTTTCTATACAAAGAAGATAGAAAAAATGAGAATTCAATACATCAGTAATTCAACACTAATTACAGTGCAAAAATTACTGACCTAAATATCTAAATAAGCTAAAATGTCATAAAAAAATGACATTTTGCACACTGTTGGCATATAATAAACTCAAATGTAAAATCTACACTCATAATATGAATTCAGTTTCTCAGATCAACACTTGTATGAAATGTGTTTTGAGATGAATCTGTAAAACTTTATCAAATTGGAGAAAGAAATTAGTAGGCTATGCTGATTTTTTTTTCGTTTGTAGGACTATGTCACAAGAAACAAAGCAAGAGCATCATGTTGTTGTTCTTGATTAAACAAAGACACAATGGTTCGAATTTATTGTGAATATACCCAAATAAAACTACACATTTTGTATATTTTTTATCTGTGCAATCAACATTAACAGTATGACAGCCGTGTGAATCCATGAATGCGCCACAGCTCGAACCAGTCTGGTCATTCTCCTCTGACCTCTGGCATCAACAAGGCACCCACAGAACTGCCAATCACTGGATATTTTCTCTTTCTCAGACCATTCTCTGTAAACCCTAGAGATGGTTGTGCGTGAAAATCCCAGTAGATCAGCAGTTTCTGAAATACTCAAACCAGCCCGTCTGGCACCAACAACCATGACATGCTCACTTAAATCACCTTTCTTCACCATTCTGATGCTCGGTTTGAACTGCAGCAGATTATCTTGACCATGTCTTCATGCCTAAATGTGTTGAGTTGCTGTCATGTGATTGTCTGATTAGAAATTTGCGTTAATGAGCAGTTTGACAGGTGTACCTAATAAAGTGGCCGGTGAGTGTAAATTAAACAAACAATACTATTTTGACCTTTAAACAACATAAGCAGATTCAGAGCTTCAAGATGAACACATCATATTGAGCACATAACCTAGGCCCACTAAGACATTTTATTGATCATATTAAGTACTCCATGTGACCTGTAAATATAAAAAAAATGCAAATTTTCCATTGCAAAAGTTCCTTTTTTAAATTGTCTTAAAAACACCTCATGAGTTTTCATGAGGGTAATTTGCAATCAGCTATTTTAATTTGCACAATCTGAAAGATAATGGAAAGTGGTACTGTTTGTTATGTCGGTGTGTGTCAATACTTAGAAAATAAGCAGCATTTGTAACAGTATATTAGATCAGGGGTTCCCAAACTTTTCAGCTTGCGACCCCCAAAATAACAATTCCAGTGACTCACGACCCCCACATTCATCTGAAGTGGTTATAAATATAAAAATGTTGCACACACAGCAGTAGGCCTTTATAAACACTAGCCTAGTGATAACACCAAAAAGTGCAACAGTCTAACAACCATAGGCTATAATTTATGTAGTCATTTATAATTTTGTTGAATCTAATATTAACCTCACCTAATGAAACAATGTTCTCAGCACAAGTCTTTTCTTGGTTTAGTTTTAGAGACCGCCACTCAGAGATGATCCTCAACGTTCAGTTGTGGCCTGTATTCATTTATGTATTTGCTTGTTATAAAGGTGTTAGAAAGTTTAACTTGGTGCTATAAAATCAATCTGCTGCAGCTGAATCTATTGCTGTTTTGTTAATCTAACATAAACAAAAAAAAAAAAAAAAGGCTGATGGCTATGGCCAGACAGAATCTGCCGACATTTTTTGCCATTTCTGAGAATTTTGTAAAAAAAAATCTGTGGATTATTCGGAATGATTTTAGGAGTGTTATAACTAAAAAAATGATAATATATTTTTTATTTTATTTAAAGGGCACCTTTGGTAAAAAATCTACTTTTCAAGCTATTTGGACAGACATGTGTTTAGGTATGGTGTATAGACCGTCATATAGGGGCGATATAAGCACATCCAGTGCTTTTTTTCAATTTAACAACATAAAAACGGTGGACCAATTGGAGTGGTTTTCAGACCGATCGCAACTTGACTTAGGAGTGCGGTCACCCCGCCCACAAATATTGATTGACAGGCGCGTCATCATATCCTCAGTTTGTTGATTCACATCCGCCATTTTCAACGTGAGTCGAAGCGATATCACTAAAGGAACACCTTTGCTCTATTTTTAGATGCAAGGCTCATTGGGCTCAACACAAGATCATTATTCTCCACATTATCGCTCTAATCGGAATTATTGGTTGTATCTTTAGGTAGGTTTGCAAACATGTGTACTTCTCATTGAGTCTACCTTTCTTCAGCTGTTTGCATTTCTCACGATCACAGAAGCTCCCTGTGATCTTAAGTAGGTGCTGCTGTACCTGACGCAGTGCCATGCATTTTAGAATTCTAAACATAGGTTTCTATCAGGGTACACACAACGGCGCTTCAAGTCGGCGGCTGGGCGCCGCGGACAGCCGCCGACTTGAAGCACCGTTGTGTGTACCCTAATAGAAACCTGTTTAGAATTCTACAATGCGTGGCGCGATGATTCGGGACACTTCATGTTTCTGCCGCACCACAGAGAGTGTCTGGTGTGCCGTGTCGCGGCTTCGAGCGATGCATCCCGTGCCTCAGTCAAAGTTAATTCAGTGTGCGTGGTTATTAGTCTTGGTGTACAAGCTCAGTACTTGAAACTAGCACACAGTTGGCTGTAAAACTACACAAAGACACAAATGATTTTGTACTCTATGCTTTGTCTGTGTCCGAGTCGTATATGTACGACTGATTGCTGATCCTCTCACTCCTGCTCCTTCTCTCAGTCTGTCTGTCTGACTCTGTTGCAAACACAGAGGGGGTGAGCTCATGGCTCCGCCCCCTTGTTACATTGGGCGGGAAGCCGAAACTAATTTACATGTGAAGCAACACACCCCTAAATCAGCGAGCTGTGTACACGCCCCCAACATGACACTTTTTAACACATTATAATAAAAAAATCTGAATTGTGTTTTGAACTGAACATAAACTGGCACACTCAGAAGAGGCATAATATTAATATTAAATCATGAAAAAGGAGGTAAACTATGTGCCCTTTAATATTTAAAATTGCAAATCCAACTAGATCCAGCTATTTGATAAACAAAGCAAGTCTCTCAGATAATAGATATACTAAAAGACAGAAAATATTACATTACAAACTGTTTTCTAAATAAATCATTTGAACATTTTAATATTACTATTATTATATCACAATAATAATGATGAAATTAATTAAAAAACTGAATAAATATACACACATTTAAACTCAGTGATGGGCAAAAAATCTGCAGATTTCTGTACGTGCAGATTCCGTGTGGACCTACTGATGGCTTATTATTTTCATGTTGTTGTTTTTTTATGTACCTTGTAACTACTATTTTTACCTTCTGTGGGTTATGGATAAAAATGTGGTAATTTTAATAGTTTAATAAAATTTATTTGAATTTTGGAAATCACCAAGCCACCTTCTATCATTGTCCTGTGACCCCCACCTTGTATTAGATAGTAAACCAGCGCCTCTTGGACATAGTGTAAAGGCCAATTTATACTTTTGTGTTCATTCCATATGCTAGGTCGTGTGTAGCTCGTGTCGTATATCCTTCGACGGACCCTGACACAAACCTTGATGCACACCTCTTAAAATATTTAACTATAGATCTATGATTGGTTGGTAGCAGTGATGACTGTGGGAGGAGCCAAGACTTTGCGAGAGAATTTAATCCAGTTTAGCAAGTGTCAAGTAACATGGGGAAGCTCCAAATGAATACTTTTGTTGATTAAAGTTGTTAAACAATCGCTGATCCCTCCTCTTTTGTCAATTGGTAAAGTTTTGTTACTCGCCACTGGCTTGCTAGGTTTGGGACTTGTGGAGTTGTGGAGTAATTCTACAACTAACACATACAGTATCAAAAAGAACTCAGCACGCCTTGGCTAGGGAATAGCTAAATGTGTGGAATTATGGCATATATGTTCCTGGATGAAAAATGTTGATGTCTGGGGGAGTTCAGAAACACTGCTTATTGATATTGAGAATAAGTTCCTTTGAAGAAGATTTTGCAAATAATTTTCATGCTCAAACAATAACATTACACACTAAATAATTGTGTAAAACCAAAAGAAAAGTGTAGAAACCATTTAAGGGCCTTTTTAATTAAAGCAAGCCTGTAGTAATTCCCAAATATGACCTCATCTGTCCTCACAAAGAAGAAACAAAAGTCAAAATCCCATGAACCAAATAAAAAAAATCTCATTCAGACAAGGTGGTGCAGCCATATAGCATCATGACCTCATGAAGCTCAGCAGAGGGGCTTCTGTTATTATCTGTCTGGTGGTGAGTTAGCGTTACGGACACTGCTCTGATGAGAAAGGGCTGCTGGAGTCAAACACTCATAACCCTTGGTGTCCAGTCCTCCATGTCAGGCCTCTCATTTCATTCCAGTAGACATATCCGTCAGTCTGAACCAGCTCCATTCATCTTATTCTATTTCCATATCCACTACTCCCCATCCTCCCATTTTAGAAGATGTGAAAATTGCTCACCATGCCAAAATATATTACCCTCTGTGAGGTTGCTAAATAGGGCTACTACAGTATTTTAGTGCTAGAAGTACACCGCACTGTCAAATTTATAGCTTGCATTAAATTTGCATTAGATTTTATCCAAAGACAATTCGTATACACCAGGGGCGACCAAACTTTTTCTTATAAAGACCAAACTTGATTGAGGATTGTGGGCTGAAGTTTAATATACCAAACTATATTACATAATTTCAAAATTTCATAATTTATCTGTGTATTATTTAAACATAACCAGAAAACATTGCTTTAAAACATTAAATAATGATGCAGTACATGTATATATATATATATATATATATATATATATATATATATATATATATATATATATATATATATATATATATATATATATATATGTTTTTTTTTTTTTTTAGTTTTTTTATAATGAACTTATTATAGTAAAACATAAACAACCCCAATTATAACACAATGGAATTCAATGCTCAATACACTAGTCAAGCTGCTCCTGCCTCCTGCAATGTCTTGTGCATTGTCCTCTATCTGTCAAGTAACAGTATTTACATTTTAAAAGTCTGATTCATTTACAACATTTAAATAAATCATTTAATTTTAGTTGGCTTTTTTGTAGTTCTTCAATTAAACAAAGAAACAAAAGGTTAAATTAAATTTAAATTTACTAATTCTGTCCAAGGCATTGACCTCAACCAGCTCCCCATCATTCTTCCTCTCTTTTCAGATGACATGGCAGGTCTAACCAAAAGTTAACATGAGCCAACTTTGGCACCACTGCTACACATCATACATTAAAATAAATCAAAAATGACATTTGTGAATACGTACAGACATTTTTAATGTTACAAAATATTTCCATTTCAGGTAAGTTTTCTACTCATCAAAGACACCTCAAAGTATAACGGCTTGCATGAGAATATTGATGCTGCAAAACGTTTTTTTCAGCTGTCTTAGCAATTGCACATTTTTTGAGCAAATCAGAACATTATAGTGATTTCTAAAGAATAATGTGACTAAAAATTACAGCAAAGGTTACAAAAGAGTGGTACAGTACACGGTACGAGTCTGTACAGGCCACCTTTATCAGGCTTGTGTTTCCACTGCCAAAAGGGTACCAATGGTGGTAGGCATGGTGTACGACAGAAAGTTTCAGTTGACATCATTATCACTAGAGGAAATGTCTACAGTAAAGCTGTATGGGTCGTTCACATATCTTATGAGAAGCACTTCTCACAAAACAGATGCTTTATACTCATAAATACTTGTGTATAAATGGTCATAACTAACCTTTCTATGAACATAATTTGATTATAACTGCAGATCAATGAGAAATAGCCTACTGTAAGATCTGTAATTATATAAAATAAATAAATGCAACATACAACACACACAGATCCATATAGTCTCTGAAATGTTACCAATTACAGATAAACTACACACAGCATACATTTAGGCCTTATTTGGGTTCAAAAACAACAAGCAACATTTAGCCTATACAGTCAGTGCAAACCACTCATCTGTATCTTTAATCTTCAGCAGCACATGTAACTTCTTTTTAAGAAGTAATTCCGTCATTCCGAGTTCATATCCAAGATGGCGCCGATGACGATGGCCGCCTCCATGTCTTTCTCTGCAGTAGTGTTTGTGTTTTTGTTCATTTGTCCTGTCTCGAGTCATATTCCTACAATTAGTTTCACCAGAGACGAATTGTTGGACATTCGGGCACATACACCACCAAATATTTTTCCATACCTGGATTTATCTGATGTTCTGTTGGACATTATAGTCGGAGGAGCCGCAGTGCTACTCAAACGCTTTCAAGCGCGCAGACGAGGAAAGCGTGCAGGCGCGCTTGTGAAACTCAGACAGCCCAGATTTTGGACCGCGTTGCCTAGCATTCATCTGGCAAATCTCCGCTCTCTACCCAACAAAATAGACGAACTCATTCTGCTCTCTCAGACAAACAGGGATTTTCTGCATTCAGCTGCTCTGTGTTTCACGGAAACCTGGCTGAACAACACCATACCGGACAACGCGCTTCACCTACCGGGCTATCAACTGTTCAGAGCGGATCGCGATGAAGAAAACGCGGAAATCGCGCTGTGGCGGGACATGCTTTTACATCAATGAAAGGTGGTGTACAGATGTAACAGTTTTAAAGAAGATGTGCTGTCCAGATCTCGAAGCACTGTTTATTAAGTGTAAGCCTTTTTACTCCCCGCGCGAGTTCTGCTCGTTCATCCTCGTCAGTGTTTACATTACTCCGCACGCGCATGCGAGCCTGGCGATACAGAAACTAGCTGATCAGATCACGGTGATAGAGAAACAACACCCGGACTCTGTTTTAATCATTCTCGGGGATTTTAACAAAGCAAAACTATCCCGTGAACTGCCAAAATATAGACAGCATGTTACATGTCCCACAAGAGACAGTAATATATTGGATCACTGCTATACCACAATAAAGGACGCATACCGCTCCGTCCAACGAGCAGCTTTGGGACACTCTGACCATTGTTTGATTCATCTCATTCCAACCTACAGGCAGAAACTGAAAACAGCCAAACCTGTATTAAGATCTGTGAAAAGATGGACTAACGAAGCAGAGCGGGATCTACAAGCCTGTTTCGACCTCACTGACTGGAGTGTTTTTGAAGCTCCTGCAAACGATCTGGATGAGCTCACAGAGACTGTAACATCTTGTATCAGTTTCTGTGAAGACGTGTGCATTCCTACCAGGACTAAACTCACATACAACAATGACAAACCATGGTTCACTGTAAAACTCAGACAGCTACGTCAGGCCAAGGAGGTTGCTTACAGGAATGGGGATAGGGCCTTGTATAAGCAGGCCAAATACACACTGGAAAAGGAGATCAGAGTCGCAAAAAGGAACTTTTCTGAGAAACTAAGGAGTCAGTTCTCTTCCAGCGACTCAGCATCTGTGTGGAAAAGTCTGAAAAAACATCACAAACTACAAGACACCATCCCCCAGCACTGTAGACAATGAACGACTTGCAAACGACCTGAATGAGTTTTACTGTCGGTTTGAGAAAACCCCCCACACCCACTCTGAACTGCTCTTCACGCCACCATTAACAACTCCACCACCCCCCGCCTCCCCCATACCTGCACTTCAGTTCAGCGAAGAGGACGTGCGCCAGGTTATCCGGAAGCAGAAGAGGAAAAAAGCACCAGGCCCAGACTTTATAACACCAGCCTGTTTAAAATCCTGTGCTGACCAACTGGCCCCCATCTTCACCCTGATCTTCAACAGATCACTGGAGCTGTGTGAAGTACCCTCCTGCCTTAAACGCTCCACCATCATCCCCATCCCAAAGAAACCCAAACTTACAGGACTAATGACTACAGACCGGTGGCACTAACATCTGTGGTCATGAAGTCTTTTGAAAAACTGGTGCTGGCCCACCTGAAGGACATCACTGAACCCTCACTGGACTCTCTTCAGTTTGCCTACAGAGCAAACAGGTCTGTGGATGATGCAGTAAATATGGGACTGCATTATGCTCTGCAACACCTAGACAGATCAGGGACCTATGTGAGGATCTTGTTTGTTGACTTCTCCTGCTCAGCTTCTCCTGCTCAGCTGTCTGTGCCCACCTCTGTCTGTCAGTGGATCAACAGCTTCCTAACGGAAAGGCAGCAGCTGGTAAAGCTGGGAAAATTCTCATCTAGTATCCGCACAATCAGCACTGGCGCCCCCCCAGGGGTGTGTCCTCTCCCCACTGCTCTTCTCCCTGTACACGAATGACTGCACTTCAAAAGACTCCTCTGTGAAGCTCTTGAAGTTTGCAGACGACCGGCCTCATTCAGGACGGTGACGAGTCTGCTTACAGACAGGACAACCTGGAGCTCAACACGCTCAAAACAGTGGAGATGATAGTGGACTTCAGGAGAAACCCCCCTGCTCTCCCCCCACTGAGCATCATGGACAGCATTGTGGCAGCAGTGGAGTCATTCAGGTTCCTGGGCACCACCATCTCTCAGGACCTGAAGTGGGACACTCACATTGACTTCATTGTCAAAAAAGCTCAACAGAGGCTGTACTTTCTTCGTCAGCTGAGGAAGTTTAACCTATCAAAGGAGCTGCTGAAACAGTTCTACACCTCCATCATTGAATCAGTCATCTGCACATCAATAACTGTCTGGTTTAGCTCAGCTACTAAATACGACCTCCAAAGACAACGTCGAATAGTTCGGACTGCTGAGTGAATCACTGGTACAACCCTTCCTACTCCCCAAGAACTGTACTTATCCAGAGCGAGCAGGAGGGCTGCCAAAATCACTCTGGACCCCTCACACTCAGCACACTGCCTCTTTGAACTTTTACCTTCTGTTCGACGCTACAGAGCACTGCGCACCAGAACAGCCAGACACAAAAACGGTTTCTTCCCTCGGGCAATCCATCTCATGAACACTTGATGATAATAATTGTGGAACCAACATCACTACTTGCCATACACTTTTATACACATATACACTTATTTAACCACACATTTACATGCCAATTTGCACATAACAGCTGCACATATAACGTTGTATATAGTAATAACCACGTACATACACTTGTCAATCTGTATATTTGCACTCACTACTTACTTCTATTTTTTTAAATATATGTATTATCTGTTTTTTGTCCTGTCTCTGTTATCCTGTTGCACTGCAGAAGCTCTGTCACGAAAACAAATTCCTCGTATGTGTGAACATACCTGGCAATAAAGCTCTTTCTGATTCTGATTCTGATAATAGTCCAAAAGGTGATGGCAGTTTGTTCATGTCACTTGCTCCTTTGTTTTAGCGGGCTTCTCCTTTGTTTTTTCACACCTCACTCTCGCATTTATCCGTTTCTGAAAGGATCAGATGTCAGAAGCACTGTAATAATCATGCACACGTTATTATCATCAGCTCAAGATGTTGATTATTTCAAATATAGATGCGCACATGAATGATCACAAGCTCTCTATAGATAGTGAAACCGCTCACACCATTAGACGGCCTTGTAAAACACAAACAGAACACAGCAGATTTTTTTCTTTTTGGCTTTGGGGCTGTTTATCAAAACAACGACAAGGTTTGTTTAAGCTCGGGTCAACCACGGCTCATTATTATATGTATATATTATTTCGATGTAATGTCTCGGCTGTGTATTTAAAAATGGCAGTTCCTTTGTTTTCATTCTCCAGCTTGTAGACACACTAGTGACGTTTCTCTGTAAACCAATAGCATTCAGCTGACCATCTAGTTCCGCCTTTTGGCACCCTTTTGTTGTGCTAGGTACCCTTTGCAAAGGGTACCCGAAAAATGGTATGGTACGGTACCGAACAGCGTACCGAACTGTACCGTAGCACTCAGTGGAAACGGGACATTAAATTGCAATACTTTACAACAGTTTTCAATTGCATTTTAGGAATTAAATAAAGCAGACTTGATAAGAATAAATGTAACTGTTGGGGCATTGAACAAGTCAAAAAAAAGTTATTTTTTAAATGCTATAAACTAAAATTGACAAAAAAATAAAGTCTTGAGTCATAATGCATCACAACATTAGTCATAAGCTCAACATATGAATCCGTTGGTAGAGAAAATCTCGTGGCTACTTTTTCATATTGATTCTCTCGGCCTCACTTCCTTTTGGCAACAAAGAGAGCCTTTTTTGTGCAGTCATTTTCAAGTCACCACTATCATTACATCCTGCTAACAACACCCAAAGCAGCAGTCAATGGTTAACACCTTCATAACTGTCTTAGTCAATCCGATTTATTTGGCAGCAAAACTTGTGAGAAACTACAAAAAAAAGTTGCAGTAAATAAAGCATCCTTCCCCAGACAGATCTGGCCTGACAGGTGCAATAAATACAAGCGGCTTCATCGATGTCCTGAAACTAGTGGCGCAAATGGCCCCAATCCATTTAACACTCTAAGTCGGGTGGGATAGACAAACTTCATCTCAGAGACAAGTGATTTATAGCGAGGACGGAAACAACAGATGAGCCCAAAGCAGTTCAAGAGGAACATCTGGGCATTCAACGGTGGTGCAGGTCGATGGCGCGGAGAATCCCCAGCATTTGGTCCTCTCACCGCACTGCTGCCCGCACTTAGCATGGCCAAGATCCTCATTATGAAGCCTATGAACTGCCAACATTCAGGATTAATGGCCTTCTGCACACGAAAACAGAATTGCGTCCAAATAATCCGCATGCCATTTTCCATGTGGCGTTCGGCGTGTCATTCGCTTATTGCGGCTCGGTGATCATCATCAGATCCATCACTCTGTTGTGACGCTCTTATAATGCTGTTGATATAGTCATCTAATCTACAGGGTCAGATTCTCTATAAGCCTCATCATCAAAAACTATTTTCATATATCTGACATGCTCAATTTATTAGCTTCTAAATAGACCCTTGTTTTCCCCCTGATAAGCATTTAAATGATTTGACCCATCCAGACAGATGAGAAACGAGCAGTTTTCGTATGGCCTGGTATCAAGCTCATCTAAAATGCAGACTGTCGGCAGATACTGGAGCGAGCACAGACAGGTTGACGTGCAGGAAAATGATGTGTCAAAATGAGTTGATGTCTGAAAGGGGATGCCGCAGACCAGCAGCTGAAAGGATAAGGCACCTTGTCACAGAGATGAGGCACAGTGTCGTTTCACTGACCTTGACTGACTTTAGAGCCATGGA
>NC_079447.1:37967172-37994672 GCF_903798145.1 Danio aesculapii | reverse complement strand
CTTCAAAGAACTTGTAATAAATATATTCTCGATATGCCATCGAAGCCCTCAGGGCATACACCTAGCAATTGTGGGATCTTCAAAAAGTTCATAATGGAAGATTTCCTTAATTTTTAACCACAACATTTAAAAACATTTGTATTCTGATGACCTGCGATTTTATTTTATTCACCTGAGAGTTTTTGCTGGCTAAACATGTAGAACGTTAATACACTACAGTTTATGCAAATTCTATGATATATTGCAATTATAAGAACTACAACTGAACTGGATTATTCTGCAGAAAACCACAATACACACCTGAGCATGACTGACAAATGACCGGACAAATTTCTAAAGCAAATCACTAACAATGCTAATGACCAAATAGCTCAACTACACTTCGTAACCCAACAGGCTGTTAATTATAAATAATAGAAAAAAATATTTTAAAGAGAAGGTGTGTATCCAGTGGCAGAACGAGTGTGGTACTGTAGATAAGGCTTGTTGTGTATTCAGTGTTGGTAGATTGAGTCAGCATGTCAACTGTCATTAGCACTTACTGAACTCTGATTCATGCTTGGCCCAGTTTGCTGCTTCCACACTCAACATTCAGTACAAACACGGCCAGATCACTGCTCACTTACTCTATTGCCAGAAGAACAGACACAGATTTTTGCTGTAGATGAGGTAACAGAATAAAAAGTAATTATGGATGTAACCATTCACTGTGTCCTGTTGAAAATCAATTGAAACATGTGACCATTCACATCGTTTAGCTGGGTTTTAGGTATTGGGAAGGATTAGGGATACAGAGCAAGATCATACTAATGAACAGTTAATATCTTAATATTAGGCAGGTAATAAGCCAGTGGTTAATAGCATGAATTGTGACCTAAACTTAAAGGGCACCTATGGTAAAAAAATCTACTTTTCAGGCTGTTTGGACAGACAAATGTGCATGTATGGTGTTTAGACCGTCATATTGGGGTGATAAAAGCACACCCAGTGCTTTTTTTTTCAATTTAACAACATAAAAAACGAAGGACCAATTGGAGCGGTTTTCAGATCGACCGCAACTTTACGTAGGAGTGCGGTCCCTCCGTCCACCAATATTGATTGACAGGCACATCATCATATCCTCAGTTTGTTGATTCACGTCCGCCATTTTCAGCGTGAGTCGAAGCGATATCACTAAAGGAACACCCTTGCTCTATTTTTAGATGCAAGGCACATTGGGCTCAACACAAGATCAATATTCTGCACATTATCGCTCTAATCGGAATTATTGGTTGTATCTTTAAGTAGGTTTGCAAACATGTGTACTTCTCATTGAGTCTACCTTATACTTCAGCCGTTTGCATTTCTCGCGATCACAGAAGCTCCCTGTGATCTTAAGTAGGTGCTGCTACACCTGATGCAGTGCCATGCGTTTTAGAATTCTAAACATAGGTTTCTATCAGGGTACACACAACAGTGCGACGATTCGGGACACTTCATGTTTCTGCCGCGCCACAGAGAGTGTCTGGTGTGCCGTGTCGCGGCTTCGAGCGACGCATCCCATGCCTCAGTCAAAGTTAATTCCAGCGTGCGTGGTTATTAGTCTCGGTGTACAAGCTCGGTACTTGAAACTAGCACACAGTTGGCTGTAAAACTACACAAAGACACAAATGATTTTGTACTCTCTGCTTTGTCTGTGTCCGAGTCGTATATGAATGACTGACTGCTGATCTTCTCACTCCTGCCCCTTCTCTCAGTCTGCCTGTCTCTGTTGCAAACGCAGAGCAGGTGAGCTCATGGCTCCGCCCCCTTGTTACGTTGGGCGAGAAGCCGAAACTAATTTACATGTGAAGCAACACACCCCTAAATCAGCGAACTGTGGACACGCCCCCAACATGACACTTTTTAACACATTATAATAAAAAAATCTGAATTGTGTTTTGAACTAAACCTAAACATCATAAAAAAGAGGTAAACTATGTGCCCTTTAACTGTTACAGAGAAAAGGAGAAAAGACATTTTTTGACCAAGGGTTAGAATGAGGCTTACAAATAGCTTGTTTGCAGTCACATGATTCTGGTAATGTGCAGAATTCAATTGGAGTGCAGGAAGTAAACAAACAGAATGGAAGACAAATAGATAAAAATCCATATTGTTATGATCTGGACCCATGTAGACAATTTTTTAAAGCAGATAAAAAAAAAAATACACTTTTATGCTATACATGTTTCATATATTATGAAGAATAGCAAGTTTTTTTACTAAACTTAAATATTTGCCTGCCATAAAGGTGGTAAATATACTGTAAGCAAATATCTACATGAAAAAAAAATACTAAAGTAGTTTAAAGTAAATACTATAGTGTTTTTGAACCATTCTACAAAGTAAATTACTTGAAATAATCTACTGTGGTAATTCTATAATTGATGTAGTATACAATAACTATAGTAATAAGCAAATTACCCGAGGCTAAAACATTTATTACTACAATATGATGTATCATTCATTAACAAAACATTTTAAATAGTATAATATAAATAATACACTTTACGGTTCAAAAGCACTCAAAATCTCTCATAATGCATGTTTGTTTTGTGAAGCCAATGTTTCGACAATAGCGTTCAACTGCAACTGTCCAACCAACATTTAACCACTGTCAAGCCATTTTTTGTTAGAATGTGAAATGTTAAAGACAACTAGACTGAAGCACTCTGATGAATGCTTTTAAAAATGTAGCCCCTGGATGAAGTGTTTATTATTTATTGAACAGAAAAGTCATATTTAATGTAAAAAAATTAGGTGTTGCTTTCGATCATCTCTTATTAAATTATAATGCAATATGTTTTTTTTTAAGCAAACTTGCCATGAAATAGCCATACGTTGATAATGTAGCAATAAATAAACAAACAAAACTAGCTTTCAAATAAGCAGAATTTGTTTAACATTTGCAAATGTCCTAGCAGCTAAATTAGTTAAAATGCTGCTTCTTTCAAATTTAAGGGTAATGCCTGATAATATTCGTTGTTATGTGAGCTAACCCAATGAAAAGAATTGTAATGTCTAATTTACATTTATGCAAATACATGTATTTGTACTTTAATATGTTATAATGAATTACAGAGACAATTCCTTAAAATTATGTTAAGGAGTAGTAACAATCTTACAGTACTAAACCTGCACTATAGTTTTTACTATACATTTTTATAGCATTTTTTTCATGCGAGCACCTTGTCTTCCAGAAATCCTTCAACAAAAAAAAGCAGATAAAACCATACAAAAGCAAGGATGCATACAATTTTTATTTTGTGGATTGGTAAACAAACTAGGTACCAAGATGTCAATCCGTAACGACCGTCTAGCTTTGTCCATGGTTTCCTTTTTTATTTGCCATGTCAAATAACCTTCTGTAGAAACAAACATTCAATGCTGCTGTGTCTCCCAGTGTTTACTTACTCTATTCCACCAAAATGCCAGTAAACACATGAATTATTGCAAAAAAGTTAGTGAAGTCCTTGCAGTACATTGCAGCTGCATTGCAAGTTATTTACATTCGCCTGGATTTTGTACAAGTGTGGGGTATCTTCAAGTGCAAACAACCTATAAATTGAATATAAACTATAAATATAAATAAATTGACAGCCAATACATTTGAGTATGGCCGACAACAAAATTATAAAGCTGGTTATTGACTTTATTTCTTGCGTACGAGCGGGCGCAGCCATTTGAATCTTTTTGGCTCAAGACTTTCGGTCCAATTCACTTCCATTCATTTTTGAAAACAGCTTGTTATGCTGCTTGATGTTGCAAACTGATGTTTTCTTATTAAATTATTCTACTTTATCTGTATAGTCATGAACACATTTGTTTGTAATGGAGGTTGTGTACTGCCGGTTTTCTGTCGTTAATTATTCCTAGACATTTCTCCCATAGGAAACTGAATCGGAAGTTCTAAAGCAATTGTAAAAATGAGCGCACTTCCGCATTGTAGCATAAGGTCAATAATAAAAGAAAATATGATCGTTCACTTGCTTGGTTGGAGTTGTTGAAGCTGTCCTTCAACAGGTTGTAATTAAATGAACTCAACCAGGTTTTTATTACTATTTTTATTGAACGACACCAGAATTCCACATTTTTTTTGCATACTGCTTGATATATTGAATATGATCCACTATATATATATATATATTTTTATTATGTTCCTGCTCGTCATTGTAAAGTGCCATTGAGACAGTCTACATTGTAAAAAGAGCTACAGAAATAATAAAGGAGACCTGATTTAATGCAGACTGAAAATACAGTTTCAGAGTTCTCATTATAGTGATCACTTTAAGCTTTAGTAAGTTTAACAAAAACAACAGACGATCATCATAATTATTAGGCATAATCATGGAAAGAACCATAATAATTTCAGCCAGCATGTTGCCTGATAAAATGAGTGAGAGCTGTACAGAAGGATCTTCTGTTGGCCACAGATGTTAATACTGTGTGCCAGTCATGCTGTTGTCATGGTCATTATTAGAGAAAATCCTTCTCATTGTGTATGCATAATCATTAAAAACATCAAACATGTTAAACTAAAGTCCATATTACAGCAATAAAAATTAATATGTCAATTTCATGTTTAAAAGATTGACTTGTTTATTGCACATTGTTTTCTTTTATGCAAGCCTACTTTCACTTGGCTTCACAACTGACTGTGCGTGCAGTCACAAGAGCGAGAAACAAATTATATATATATATATATATATATATATATATATATATATATATATATATATATATATATATATATATATATATATATATATATATATATATATTTTTTTTTTTTTTTTTTTTTTTTATCTAAACGAGCTAGAATTCTTTTTTTTTTTAGAGATATTGTCTGTTTTTATTCATTTTTCTGGCCTTTATTTCTTATTTGCTTGAAAGAGAGAGAAGCAGATTTGACCTTTCAGTGGGTGCACATGGCTCCTGAACAGCATGAGAGTAAGAAAAATTGTAGATAATTTTTTTTTACTTATTAACCTATTAAAAAGAAACAGTGTATAATAAATAAAATTATTGTAAATTTTTTTTTTTTTAATTATGTATTGTTTGACGCATTTAGGTAACCATTTATGTGACTGGGGTAAATGGTGTGTTTCAAATCGGCTACCACCGCAAGTATATTTCAAACCTGTGAAAAGCACTGAATCGTATAAAATTAAGTAAATAAATAAATAAATAGTAATAACAATAGTCATAAAATTTAAGTAATTTAATATACACTGTAAAATTCATTCCACACAATTAATTCATGCTGTCCCAACACAAATCGATTAAGTTAACTTTAACAATTTTAAGTGGATTGAACCTAAAACAATTAACAATAAGTTGTGCCAAAAAAAACTTAAAAATTGTGTTGTTTCAACTCATTTTAACCAAGTAGTTTAAAGTTAAAACATAATGAATACATTATGTACATTATAATGTACATAAAGTATAAAATTTTTTCGCTTAGTAAGTGAATTGTATTTTACAGAGTACACATAAAAAACTGAACTATTGGCCACTTTACATATTGCAGATGTTTATAAATTAAAGTTTAGCTATGAAAACATAGGCCAAAAGTAATGGAAAACTGTGCCAAATGTGCAATTAAAACTTATTGCTTGTGACCTTTAAAAACTCCAGTGCAGTCGGCTGTTAAGGTGGACATTATAACACTTATGAAGGTATTTAGTACTCTTCAACCCTACAAAGTGGAAGGTGCTTTTATATCTTCATTAAAAAAAATAAAAAAATCAAGACAGAAAGGATTAAGCGCCTGGAGAGAAAGAACAGTGACACCATTCTTTATCTAATTAATTCCAGGTTTCCGGTTTTGTCCTCCTGGTTAATGGCAGGTTTGCAGCACACGTAAAGACCTCTACAGCTGTGACTAAATATTATTTGCACACAGAAAAGAGTGAATGTAGATAAATACAATTCACAGCCTGGAAAATGTGCGTGTCAGCAGCATGGCTGAGAAAATGAGGCTAAATCATTTCCCAACATTCACTATTTCCTACTCCCAGCTGAACATTTGCTGGCAGCCATTAAAACCAACGCTTGCACCATTCATAACCAACAGCTCACATTTTAGGTACTGTACCATCGTGCAGTTTTATTTAACTAAAGCTGACATACAGTTTACATTGTTTGATGTCTTTTGAGATTTGTTTCTTTTCTTTTGAGAACCATTTAGCAATGTAAAGTAAATTGGTTGATTGTTTTGATTAATGGATGAATTAATTTCATTCAGATAACAGACTGAACAGACTCACTGAATTAAATAATCAATTAAAAATAACACAATTAAAAAATGAGTTAAGCAAATATTAAAAATTAATAGCCGAATCCAAATTGAGTAAATCAATTAGAAAAATGAATAATAATAATAATAATAATAATAATAATAATAATAATAATAATAATAATAATAAAATTAATAATAATAATAAACATTTATTAAAAGTAGGGATGCTCAGATTAACTGATTACCCATTAACCATAAGTATGCATTTTCAACCGATGAATGTGATCAGTTAAACAGTGAGTCACAGTTTGACAGACAAGTTGATGCCAAACCAGCATTGATGGTGATTGCCTCTATCCTGGAGTTGCGTCATAAACACCTCCATCTGTTTGAACAAGAAGCCGCAAAAGCAAAACTTTCTGAAATGTTGTCTGCTTTGCAAACAAATCAGAGCGTCGGGGTGGAGGGAAATAAGTATTCAACACGTCACCATTTTTCTCCGAAAACATATTTCTAAAGATGCTGTTGACTTGAAACTTTCACCAGATGTTGATAACAAGCAAAGCAATACATGTATGAAAAGAAAACAAATAAAAAAAAAAAGTTATGTGTAATAAATTGAAATGACACAGGAAAAAAGGTATTGAATACATGAAGAAAGAGAGGTGTAAAGAGGCAGTGAAAGCCCAGACAGCAGCTGAAATCTTTCAGTAGTTATTCAGCAACCCTCTGACCTTCATCAGTGTAAATCAATATTAGCTGCTTCAGACCAATATCTACATTACCAGGATGATGAATATGAAACCAGAGCAGACATTTAAAGACAATTATCTAAAACACAGCCAAGGAAACTCTCAAATGGTTTCAGAAAAAGAAAATCAAGCTGTAGAATGGCCAACCAATCCCCTGACTCAATTATATGGTGCGCTTTACTTAGTGAAATCTTTGTGACTATCAACTAATACTTAAAGAAATAATTACAATAAATGCAAAGTAAAACAAGTGCATTTTGTTTACAGAAAGTCACCATTTCAGCCTACATTAAGTCCCAGGCCTGCCCTTATGTATTATTATGTAAGATTACGGAATTATTCTCTTGCCCAGTGACACCACACAATAAGCTCTGCGTCAAATTGAAAATCCTAAATAGCTTCATCCATGCCTCAGGTAAACGTTCAAAGCACAAAACAGCACTGAGCTAAAACCCCAGGTGACGATGGGCTTTTACAATTCCAATATTACAGACAAGACTTTTACAAGCCACTACAGCCTCTGGGGGCGAACAAGCAAAAGGCATACAAGTGCAACACACAATTATATCGCAGGGCCTTGCATCTACAACTACTTCCTTTGGGAAGACTAACAGAGATTGACAATTCAAACAGGCAGAATCATCCCAACAAAATCCATCAGACTGAGCAATCTCCACATCTGTCTGCAGCCTCTGTTTACTTGAGATGCAGTGGTAAAGTTATGACTGTAATCCTCCCTTAGTGCACATATCGCTATATCTGAGGGCAAAATCTGCCATTGAGACAGACTGTAGCAGCTCACAACAAATCTAAACACTGATTTTCTGAGTGATAAAGATGAAGGATCGCTCCTACATTCAAAAGGACTTTTCACTTCTATTTGCTTTACCAATTTAACAATTCGTGTTAAATGAATGTAATTGTGGCAATTTTATTTTTATTTTAACATGATCACATTACATTTATCTGACTTGAAATTGTCACTCTTTGGCTTAACTTAAGTATGTTTCAATCAAGTAGCTCTGTCAAACTGTCAGCTCTCCTTAAAGTGTCTAATGATATTTTTCTGACTGATTCAGGAAAATGTGCACTTCTAGTTTTTCTAAACTTGACTGCGGCATTTGACGCAATATATCAAGATATTTTGATTGGGCATTTAAGATTGTGGGCTGGGATTAGAGGAAATTATTTGAATTGGTATAGTTGTTATTTATGTATTAGGGAGAACCTTTTCTAATGAATTAGGAAATTTTTCATTATTATCAGCCCGTATGGAGTGTGGTGTCGTCTCCCCCCTTCCCCTATATATATATATATATATATATATATATATATATATATATATATATATATATATATATATATATATA
This sequence comes from Danio aesculapii, assembly GCF_903798145.1. Classification (NCBI taxonomy): domain Eukaryota; kingdom Metazoa; phylum Chordata; class Actinopteri; order Cypriniformes; family Danionidae; genus Danio; species Danio aesculapii. The sequence continues at coordinate 37,986,291 of NC_079447.1, read as the reverse complement.
TATATATATGTGTGTGTGTGTGTGTGTGTATATATATATATATATATATATATTGTATTTGTAAATATATATTATATATATATATATATATATATACACGCACGCACGCACGCACGCACGCACGCACGCGCACACGCACACGCACACGCACACGCACACACACACACACACACACACACACACACACACAGGGTGGTTTTAGGGTGGTTTTAACCTTTAATGGATAGAACAGTGGAGAGTATTGATAGGAAAACATGAGAAGCAAAAAGAGGGAAAGGATCGGAAAGGACCTCGAGCTGGGAATCGAACTCAGTGCTAAATGTCAACGCACTTAACCACAAGGTTATTTGGTGCCAACTGTTGTTTTTTGTAGTTTCTACAAAATACAACACATTCCAACTTGGTTAATATTCATTTCTAAACATAGCCATTTAAATAGTTTATCCACAGAGCAGCTATTTGGTCAAGGCTCTTTGAAAAACAGTTTTAGCATGCAACTGACTCACTCTCAAGGCCAACCAAACTGTCAGCGTATAAAGTGAGGTAAAGCGGCCCTGACATTTGATAAAGCCTTGGTCTACCTACGTCTTCCTTTTCATAAACCATCAGCCAAAGCCTTTGTCAGAAGAATGGCTGCATCTCCAGCTCATCAGAGAAAGTCAGATCACCTATACACACACACTCAATCACATCTGAATCATTCAATAGAAATGCAGCGCCATCGCCTTTCAATGACACACACCTAATGTGATTCAGAATATAGTTTGAATCATCATGACAGCTCTTTCTTCGCAACTTTTATTTAATGATGGAGCTTTATTTTATTATGCATAATAAAAAAAGCTACAAATATAAGACATACATTTTCGGCTTCTGGCACATATAGTACACATTTTGTCTTCCTCACCCACTCCAGTAAAGCAACCCACTTCCTGCCAAAGGCAAAACATCAGTTTTCACTATTCCAGCATCAGCTAGAAAGAGTTTTTACTTCTACACAGCAGCATCTGTATATAATTGAGTTTTAAATGCATCCATGAATTCAAGTCCCTTTTTAGTATTTTGATCTATCAGTAGATATTTCAAGCAGTGCTTAATTTGAGCCAGATCCTTTTTTTTGTGTTCCAGAATTTATTTTAACTGATTCGGCATGAACTTTTGTGTGGCGAATACCTGCATATGAAAGAGAGAGAGAGAGAGAGAGAGAGAGAGAGAGCGAGAGAGAGAGAGAGCGAGAGAGAGAGAGAGAGAGAGAATGTGAATGAGTCTGAGTGAAAAACAGCGAGCAAAGCTGTGTGCATTGTGTGCATGCATACACATACAGGTAGTCACTTTCGACCAATCAGTTTTCTTCCACTCTCATTGATTGGTGATTAATGTTTCGTCCGCTGTGAGCAGCGAAAATAAATAATGGCATAGTGGCCTACCTAAACAATATTTGTATTTTCAAAATGCCAGAAGCAGTCAAGCATATATATGTTTTTAAATCACGATTAAATCTTATAATGAGCCTGATTAAAAATGCTCTTGAAAAGATGAAACTACGTGAATGGATCAGGAAAGCGGGAGACAGAAGCAAATCCATCTCAAGTCTGCCGAAAACATGATGGAAGAGGTAACTTTGAGCTCTTCTTGAAGATTGGACAGAGTGAGTCATTTTCACTTGGCACATAATAGTGAACAATGTCAGTGATGTTAGTAAACTAGATATTGATGTTTCATATGATATATGTTTGTAGCTACATGTTTGTTTGTTTTTGTTTTTTACCCATTGTTGACCAATAATGTTATATTGGACAAAATAATTTTAGACTGTTAAGAAATTATTTTTTTATTCTTTTTATATTAACTGCTTAGTACCGTCATGTTCCGGGAAAACTTAAATTGTGTGGCAGACGTTGGTCATAGTAAATTTTATTTCTTGGTTTTGTTCTGTAAATTACCCATTTACAAATTAAGCACTGGTTAAAAGTAATGCACAGTACAATTGTGAAGATAGGCAGAATAACCTTAGGTTAAGTGCCTTGCTCAAGTACTCAAAGATAGCTGTTGCCATAGATCCTTTTTCAAACCAACATATCCTTCTAGTTGGCAGCCTGTATTCTTATCATAATACTGTTATTACCACAAATCTACATTAAACATTGCTTTGGAACATGCCGCTAAAATCCATAGCAAAATTATTATCTATTATGATCTATATATATCACAACATAAAAAAGTTCTTGAGTGGGTATTTACATTAAATGTGCTCATAATTGATAATACAGTGCATTAGGATAATAAACATAAACGTTATACTGTAGACTTCAAAACACTGGAAACAATTCCACATACCATGCTTAGATTTGATAAGACTGCTTTTTTGTTACTGTGTATGCTACATGGTTATTCATATTTATTTTCTCTTTTTTATGTTTACATTTTAGAATACCTATATATTGATAGAACTTGTTCTTTTTTAAGGTATACTTAAATGAACTGCACCTAAGATTGATTGTTTCACAGATGAGGCTTAAAGCTAGTGCTAGACAAAATTTCATGTCTTGAGCTGTCAAGCTTGGCGTGACTGATCTTAAAATATATGTCAGAACTCATTTGTCTTAAGATTCACACCGGTAATTAGTTTTTTGAAATCATTTTACAAAAGCTGCTTAAATACTCTAATTTAACTAAAGCCATGTTTTGACATAAGATAAGCCCTGTTTGTGAATCTCAGGGTCCGTTGTGCAATTTAATAACATTATAATCAAAACAGCAGGGCAAATGTTTCATCAAATCCTGATATCTTAAATCTTAAGATCAAGTTGGAAAATGAGTCTTTTAGCAACCTAAAAGACGAATTAACAGTGAATTTCGCATTTTGAACAATTATAAATTCGGACTGACGTTGACGTCATTCTCGCTGGAGGGAATGTCTACAGTAAAGCTGTACAGGTCGCTCACATATCAAATGAGAAGCACTTCTTACAAAACAGATGCATTATACACATAAATACTTGTGTATAAATGGTCATTACTAACCTTTCTATGAACATAATTTGATTATAACTGCAGATCAATGAGAAATAGCCTACTGTAATATCTGCAATTATATAAAATAAATAAATAAATGTAACATACACAGTATGAACCCATACAAACCCTTACAGTCTCCAAAATGTTACCAATTACAGAAAAACTACACACAGTATACATTTAGTTCTTATTTGGGTTCGAAAACAACACAAAACATACAGTTAGTGCAAACCTTTTATCTGTATCTTTAATCTTCGGCAGCACATATGTAACGTTAACATATTGTTAGAAAGCAATTCCGTCATTCTGAATGAACATGACAGTTCATGTTTTACATTGCTGAAAGAATTATTTGCTCCTTTGTTTTTGCAGGCTTCTTAGTTTTTTCGCACTTCATTCTTGCGTTTGTCCGTTTCTGAAAGGATGTCAGAAGCACTTCAATAATCATGCACACGTTATTATCATCAGTTCAAGAAGTTCGTTATTTCAAATATAGATGCACACAAGGAGTTGAAACCACTCGAACTTTTAGGCAGCCTTGTAAACTACAACAGGGCACAGGGTAGTTCAGCTCTTCTTCTTGGTTTTGTGGCTGACGGCGTCATCAAGACGACGACAAGGTTTGTTTGAGCTCGGGCCAAACACGGCTTATTATTATTTGTACATATTATTGCGGTGTAATGTCTCGGCTGTGTATTTAAAAATGGCGCTTCCTTTGTTTTCATTCTCCTTGCTTGTGCACACGCTAGTGACATATCTCTCTAAAACAAGAGCGTCTAGCTGCGGCTCTGCCTTTTGGTACCCCTTTTGTTGTGCTAGGTACCCTTTTGAAAGAGTACCTAAAAAGTGGTATGGTACGGTTCACTTTTTTGGTACTTTTTGACAGTGGAAACAGCCATGAAAGCATACTGAACCATACCGCTCAGTGGAAACAGGCCATTATAGTTGTTTGGTAATTCGCATTAACATTGAACTACATCTACTATCAATTCCTATTCATAGAATTCTGCTCATTTATACATAAGCATTTGTATATAAAGAATATCTTTTGTAAGAAGTGATTCTCATACAATATGTCAACAACCCATATGGCTTTATTTTACTTTTGCTTGTACTTTGAGCGAGAATGACCGGCAGCTTACTATCATATAATATGACTAACAAAAGGGTACCACTGACACACTGTATGTGTACCACTCAAACAAGGCATAACAGAAGTCTTTTAGGCTGCTTTCACACCTCCTATACTTTTCACTTTTCATTTGAGTTTGAAAGTCCTTTTGGTATAGTTTTAATGCAAAAAATACTGCCACTTTTGAATTCACTTCCTTGGACAATACAGTAAATTCAATAAATTTCTACATAAAAATGTTTAGAGTCATTGATGAAGCTACGAAAGACTTGAGTGGTTTCGACTGGAACAAATCCCCTGTGGTGATCTGGTGGGGTTGTAACCTGCTGAAGTGTGTTAACAGATTGAAATGCCAATCAGCCATTCTGAGAGGTGAACTGAGCAAGCATATCTTTCAATGTTGTTTTATATTGAAGTCAATCATAATAATCCCATTTGGTGAACAGTGAACCCTACTCCTCTTCCCACCAGATTTGTTTCATTTGAAGTCATTCCTTTGCACCGATCGTGCCACTTACCATGCAATGGAAAATATGTGGCAGTAGGAGGTGATGAGTCCAGTCTCTGCTAATCTAGAAACAGAATCTTAGTAAACAGATAGTACAAGTAAAATGATCTTACGCTAAGCAAACATATGCCAAAAGATGCAGAATGCACAGATAAGTAATTAGGACCAGATTTACTAATAGATTGCGTCCATGCAGACTCTATTTTGGCATTTAAAAACTACTTTCAGCATTTACTACAGCCAAAACAATCGTACTGAAAAGGAATGGAGAGTGATTTTTCACTTCATCTTATTGCATTTACATTTGTATGAGTTTCTAAAACATCCAGATGCAGTGGATTAATCAAATTAATCATGCAATGTGATTTTATAAGGTTTACAGTTGTCAGTTAACTGGTATTTTGTATGCCACATTTGAAAGTAATAATGAATAAAAAAAATCGTAAAACTATCTATCTGTATCTGAAAAAAAACACACACACTAGTTCACAGGAGCGGCATGAGAGCTGCTGTTTGAAGAGAATGTAGCGACTAAGGTGCTGGCCTAATGCTAAAATCTAATTTGTAGCCAAATACATGTATTTTTGAAAAAGCGAAAGATTAAATTTATTAAGACTGGTAAGAGAACATTCTGCTTGTAAATGTGTTGTATAGTGCATTGATTCAATATGTTAAATTGTTATCTGATATCTATATAGTAGGTATGTGGTAGAGGTGTGAACCTACTGGTTACGATTATCATGTCATTGATTCGGTTCAATTCGATATTTCGGTGCATCGACGATGCTTTCTGAACACAGTGTTGTATTTTGGGGGGTGGCTATAACAAGCTGTCTGTATAAACACACACACACACACGCACACACACGCACGCACGCACGCACGCACGCACGCACGCACACACACACACACACACACACACACGCCACGCACGCGCGCACGCACGCACGCACGCACGCACACGCGCACTCACTCTCACACACACACACACACACGCACGCACGCACGCACGCACGCACGCACGCACACACACACACACACACGCCACGGGCGCTTGCTTGCTCGGGAGCGCGCTCGGGACCAATATTGTGAGACCGCTTACTCCTGTTAAAAATACACCAGAGTTACCAACCGCTCCCACGCTTTATTAGGAAATTTAATCCCGCACCGCATGAAATCTGGTCGAGTCTCGCGACAATGCACAGGTACAGCCGCAGGAATGCATACAGCAGAGAGGAAAAGAGAGGGGAGAAAGTCACGCCAGCAGCCGAGAGGAAAAGTCACGAAGGTGAAATGGGCCACATTGAGAGAGAGAAATGGAGTTCACTTTCATTCCCTCAATCGCAGAAAAATAGGGGCTTCTGCTGTAAGTGCCAGTGAAAGACATTCCAGAAGACACACACAAACAGTGAAATTTTTAAGTAGTTGGAGCCTGTAGTGCTGTAAATACCCGCGCTCGCCTCCCTCGTGACAGAGCGCATATGAGATAAATGACATCAGTACATAATAACCGGTTATGATTATTACTGAACCGATACTGAATTGTCCGCGTCTGCATCGCGGTGCACCGAAGAAACAATTAATTTTGACACCCCTAGTATGTGCCTTGGGTAAATTTCTCTAGAAACTGTTTTATATGCTCATTTATGTAAAAGAGGAATTTACCTCTAGAATCAGAAGTTCCATATTAACCATATTTAGTTCTAGTCCAGTCTGAGACCAACTTTCACATCTCAATCAAGAAGCAAACGTTGTGGCTTTTTCAAGAAACCAAAAGTGAGTTTGTGATGTAATGATCACTGGAAGCGCTTGGAAAGTCCCTGTGCATATACTAGATTTCTAGGAAATAATTAGGAAAAACATTAGAAAAAACATTATCCTCTAAATGCAAATAAAGGGCTCTATTTTAACGAAATCTAAACCAAAGTCTAAAGTGCATGGCACAAAAGCATTAAGGGCATGTCCGAATCCAATTTTGCGCTGCGACACATGGTCTAACAGGGTTGCGCTTATTCTCTCAATTAGTTATGGGTGTGTTTTGAGCATAGCATGCCCTAAACCAATCTCCCATTCCCTTTAAGAATCAGTTGTGTCGCGCCATAGCGCATTTGGTATTTACATGGTGGCATTTGTAAGTGGAAAAACTTAATGGAAAAATTGAATGTTTCACTAACGAGAAAACCGTTGAAAAGATCATCTGCGTGAGGATAAAGAATGAGCCTCCTCCATTCGGCCTCTTTACTTTACCTCAACAAAAATTTTGTTTTTTAAGAGCAAAGATTTGTTTCAAAACTATTTCTAATTCAGTTCTAATTTCCAGCAAATGAATAAATGAACAATAATGACGAAAGTGTGGTCAAAACTATATCCAAACACACGTCCTATTGTTATGCCCTATATCAGTGGTTCTCAAACTGGGGGTCGCGACCCCTGCGCGGGTTGCAGAATAATTTCAAGGGGTCATGAGAGTGATTTAAAAATTGTGTTATTTCCAGTGATTATAATAAATATTTTTCAGTATTACAAGTGAAAGCTAATATTTTCAGATTTTTAAAAAGATATTACTGATAAATTTATAAAGTATTGAGGACACATTCAGGCAGAATGCCTCTTTGTACTTGAAACGCAGAGCTCAGGAACAGTTTAGTCAACTTGCCGCAGTAAACAAAGCCCGCAACGCTTGCCCCGCCTTCGCACTCTTCTTATTGGCTGCTCTAAGAACTGAACACGAATGGATTAGCTAAAATCAGCTGTCAATTACTCAGTCAATGCCTCTTGTCTTCAGATGACAGGAGCTACAACCGCGAAAATGTAAAGCGCTGAAGATGAGAGAATGAAAACAACACTGACAGATTTTGTCTTAGAAACATCTAAAGCTACAAATAATGCCACATCTGATTACTGATCATGTGGTGAATGTTAATCCACCATCTACATGTTTCGAAGAGTGGATAAAAGACTTCCAGTGACTTCAAGTCCGTTATGAAAATAACTAAAGCATTCACTGTAAAGTCTGTGGGACGGAATTTTCAGATAACTGTTTGCCACATCTACACATTTTAAGCACGAGAGGTTCTGTTTAATCCTTCATTTGATTGCCAGATGCTGTCAGCCGTACAAGTGGCAGCTATTTGTAAAATTTAACACCATGTACACCATCGCAAAAGGGCTTGCACTGACTAAGATTAAACTAATATTGCAGCTCATTAAAAGACCGGTATTGCTATGAAATGGCTATAAAATGGCATATGCAAATAATAAGGTATATGTGAAAAGCATCTGTGCAATATCATACACCACCCGTGAGAACACAGCACAGTAATCGTTAACAGATTCATTAATGAATTCATGTCAAGCAGTGTGTGCAGGGCCGGTGAGCGGTCCGTCCGTGATACCTTTTGGTCCTTCAATTATGTTATAAAAATTTATTTTCTTGTGATAACAGGATTTCATTGAGACATATTTTCCTCACGCATGCATATATATATATATATATATATATATATATATATATATATATATATATATATATATATATATATATTTTGCTGATAAGTTTTGATTAGTGTTGATTTCAAATGCAATGAATCTGTTTATAAAACTTGTAGTAACAGTGCGATAATTGGTGGGAACCACTCAATTTTGGCTGGTGTGCCTAAATTTTTTAAATTTAAGTTTAAGCACCAGTACTACCAAGCAAAAATGTTAATTTCGAGCCCTGTAATGTATAGTAAATATTGTTAAAATATTGTGAACAGCTGAAAAAAAGGTTATTTTTTTTGTTTGTATATGCTTTGGGAGTGGGGGGGGGGGTCGCGAGTTCTTGACGATCTTACATTGGGGGTCGCTGGTTTAAAAGTTTGAGAACCACTGCCCTATATGATGATGCAGACTTCTTCAAAACCAGACAGGTGGACAAATCTAAACTTGTTTTTATTAAAACTAACATAAATATGCATATAATAAATAATACTGCTAATAATAATAACATTATAATAATAAAAATGCAAATTGTCAAGCATAAAATGAAAAAAGCCACCCGGACATGATGAAGATATGGAGGTAGTGTTTTTTTCTCTCTCTATTTTTTAGATCTAGGCACAAAATAATATATTTTTTAACATTTTAATCCTCTATTTTTTTCATATGCAAGGATATTTGTGTATTGCTGTACATCCTGTGTGTATTAAGCGTTTGAACCTGCATAGGTGCATAACTAACGTGTTCTGCGCTGAAATTTAGACCAGTTTTTACTTGGTCAATGGCACAGTCTATTTCAGTTCCTCAAAATTGCAAGGCGCCAACAATGCGCCTTAACACGCCTCCTTTATAGACAGCACACCCATGAGTCCACAAAGCAGCGCAAATGAATTTGAATTTAAACAAGGTGGAGCAAAATGTGAAAATTAGGGTTGCGCTGGTCTGAAAATAGCAACAAATTGCGCCAAAATATCTTGCACCTTATAGCGCCGGGTGTATGATAGGGCCCAAAGTGTTGGTCTTGGTCAGTTAGTGTGTTTTTGTTGTATTTTTTTTATTTGCTTGTTTGTTTTTCTTTTGTTTGATTGGTTTAATTTTATTTTTCTTTCTCTAAAATGCAAAAGAGTTTGGTTACATTTTTAAATCCTGTTGCTGGTCGTAGACATAGTTTAATTATGCTTTAGTGCTGCCACATGAAAACCAAAACACAACATTAAAGAATAAAAAATATATATATATTACAAAACAGGTCTGACTAAGAAATGCCACAAACTATATTTATTTATGCATTCAATGCAGGAAGTTGAGCCTATGTTACTTCTAAAAGTCTGAAAAGAACTAAAATCTCCCACCCACTGCCTGTGACTCAATGTGCCTTAATCTAGCAAAGTCTGCTGGTGAAAAAGGCACCTATGTGTGTGTGTGTGTGTGTGTGTGTGTGTGTGTGTGTGTGTGTGTGTGTGTGTGTGTGTGTGCGTGTGCGTGTGTGTGTAATACTCTTCACACTGGTAGCTGATACATAATCCCTTCATAGAACTCAAATGTATTACCTATTACTTGTCCTCTTTCTTAAAGAGAGCTGGAAGCACAAGCTATAAGCAGCCCAGACAAAATCTGGAGACTTTCTGTTGCTTTCTAAGCATATCATTCATATAAAAATGGAAAAATACATTAAAGTTTGTACCTTAAGTGAAAGCTAGAAAGATTTTATTTTTAAAAAGGCATTGCATACAGCTTTGCCAATATCCAGAATTCCAAATAATATGGTAATCTGCAGAGTTTTCTGGGGAATCCTACAGCCTAAAGTAAAAAGCTACATATTGTAAATACCAGACATCCTGAATGAGACATAAGCATTTGGGAAGCAGACAGAAATTTGATGTTTGCTCACTACAAACAGTAAGTAAAAAAAACAAACAGCATGGCCCCAGACGTCACCTGAGCCTGTTTAAATATGAGAGGCTGACATCTAAATCGAATTCATTAAGGATGAAACGAAAACAGAACGCTAGAGATTGGGGGCTGACGGTAATTTACAGTCCTAGATGGTTGTCTGTGAGCTTTCCTGACATCTTTTCGGTCTCTATGGATCGATGGGTTCATATTGAGCTCAGATTCTTCTGCGTCAGTAAGCAGTCTGTGAGTCAGTCGCATCTATTTATCCTCTCATGCACTCACACATGCACACAATAGTGAACACTCTCACTCCAATGTACACACTGCAATACATCCCACATCACCTGTCAATCAGAAGTGAAATTACATAATATCACAATATGGCATATCACAAACACAGCTGAACACATTGACTGGCAACAGTAAACATATTTCATGTCTTTCTTTGTATAGCTGAACTTTAAAGTATACAGCTCAAGTTAAAATTAAATTTGTTATAATTATATGCTTTACGTTGTGTTCTTCTTTCATATGGTATACATAGGAATTCAAGACAGAATCAGTGGCCAAAAAATATATCAAGATACGTAATATTGAAAAAAACATAAATAAATATTGGCTAATACATGGCTATTTTATTTTAATTTAATTTAATTTAATTTAATTTAATTTAATTTAATTTAATTTAATTTAATTTAATTTAATTTAATTTAATTTAATTTAATTTAATTTAATTTAATTTAATTTAATAGTGTAACAATGGAACGGATCGTTAATAAAAACTATTCATATTTGTAATTCCACAAATGGAAAAGGGTTGGATGGTTTGTTAGTTGAATACTTCAAATTATACTATTTGTATACGTTTGTAAATTATGCTAAAACACATGTTGCGTTTATGATGGAGCTGCACGGTCAGAACAAGACAAAAAACACTCTGACTTTGAAAAAAACCTTTCCAAATACTGGTCAAAATTATGCCGCTTCACTCACATACTTCGATTCTGGCTCAAGTAGATATGGTTCAGAATCTGTAGCAAAATAAACAAATTCTGAATCATCTTATATTTACAAACAATAAAACAATTAAATATTCAAAGCTGATAATGAGGTAGCAAAGTTGCCTGATTATTACCCCAAAACGAGAGTATAGTTCTTTACCATATTGTCCTAGATAGTAGAAAGCGTTTAATTTCCTGATTCAATGATCAATGCTAATGAAGAAAAAAAACACACCAGACCTGAAAATTTTAATTGATTGAATGGATTAAGAATGAGTGTTTAACTGTAGAGGAGTTGTCAAATGAGCCTATTTAAAAAAAAAAATTAAAAATAAAAATACATCTCAGTGTTTCCTCTATGATTTTTTCCAGCTGCGGCGGCAGGCCTTTTTACACAGATCTACTAACTACCTGTGGCGTTATTACAATGCGAATGCATGCGAAGCATGTGAATCTCTTTGCTTGCTCGCCAATTTCCTCTGCTCGTGCACAAAGCTTCTTGCGTGCCCTCAAATACGCGCTGCTCAAGCACAGACAGTGTTGCCTGATTGGGCGGTTTTAAATTTATTTTTGCGGGTAAAAACGTGACATAGGCGGGTAGTGAAAATTTGGGCAGTTTTGCAACGATGTGCCCGCCAGCCCCGGTCTGCCCTCATAAACCTGTTTTGATCTCTCAAAGAGATGCCATAGCCCCCGTTCTTTGCATACATATGCTTAGAACAGTGTACAAACGCTTGTGATCGCAACAGCTTTTAGGCTGGAAACAGTCAGCATCATCTGGCAACACTGCGCTCTCAAATAAACACAGCTGAAGCTGAAGTAATGAGTATGTCTCCAACATTTATTAGATTTGGAAAATTTATGAATTTCTCCAATAGACATACAGAGCAGTATTAATGTGTCCTGAAATAAAGTGAAACAGCTTTACGTCGTGTTAGCTGGCCTCACGCATCACGCACCTGCCAGTCATCCAGTCAGTCAGTCAGCACGTAACCTTAAAGGGTTAAACAAATGACGCACAGCACTACTATGGTCGGTTACAGAAAAGTTCACGTGGTTATAATTCACTTACCCTTTATTAAGTTTTGGTGCGATTATCACCTGCTATTAAAAAAATAAAATGTTTTGAATGAGAAGCTGTAATGTAGCCTCGGCGGAATGAATTTTGGCGTGGCGCCCAGCCATGGAAGAATGAATGAAGCGGAAACCATGCATCTGGTGTTCTGTTTATTGTCGAACTTTTATTTTGACAACACTGAAAAAAAATGTCTGACCACAGATGCTGTATTCTTTTAACAGCTCTGTCTAATAATTACAAATTAAACACTATATTATTTTGCTATACCAAATGGCATTCTGCAAATACAGTACATCTTTCTTAAGTCTTTAAATATCTAATAAATCCGAAATGCTCCAATTTTAGCAAAAGTTGACTAATTAACTTAAAAATCACAAAAGGTTGTCAATCTTTTAGCCTAATGGTCTGTGCAATACTAGAGATTCAAAAGCAAGCAGCTTTGAATCTATTATTATTGTATTGTTTATCAAAATAGTATACATTTGTGCATAGATAGACAGATGGACGGACGGACGGACGGACAGACAGACAGACATATAGATAGAGTGTATCTTTATAAAGCCTTTATTTCTGCATATGTCTTTTTTGTAACTCAAATCTACACGCAATGAGTAAAGATGCATTTCAAATTAGCCAGTGCAACCATCTACCAGGACATTTTAGGGCAATTCATGCTTCCTTCTGATGACCAGCTTTATGGAGGTGCTGATTTCATTTTCCAGCAGGACTCAGCACCTGCCCACACTGCCAAAAGTACTAATAGCATAGTGATCGAGTATCGAGTGCAGTACAGGTTTCATATTTTTTGGTAATATAAATATTCCGTTTAAAAAAACTTTTTTTTGGTCTTAAATAATATCCTAATTTGAGATATTGAATTTTAAGGTTTTCATTAGCTGAAAGCCATAATCATCGAAATTAAAAGAAATAAAAACTTGAAATATATCACTATCAATGTAATTAATCTATATAATCTATGACTTTTTGAATTGAATTACTAAAATAAATAAATTTTACGATGACATTGTAACTTATTCAGAGGCATCTGCATTTTTGATGCTTGTTTTAACCTGGTTGAACAGTGTAAGCTTGGTGTTCATGCAGAACAAAAAAATGGGGGTTGAAATAACATGAAGTTGATTAATCATGACATTTTAAGTTAACATTAAATGTAGAACAAAAATATACCATGCTGTGTTCGTCGTAGTGCTAATGTCAAGTTTTTGCCTGGATGCCTAAAGAAATACCATCTAAAATTACCATTACTTGATGGTTCTTCAACTTATTAAATTAATAATAATTAAAAAGGCCTTTCAACCATCAAATCATGTCTGCTTCAATACAATGCCTACAGGATATGTGAACAGTCACCATATATTCATGGGTCAGCTGCATTGAATCCATAGAGTAAGACTAAAATAAAAGGGAGTACCAACTGACAAGTAATTCAAGCCCTGAATATCTTGGCCAAGCATAAATAACATTATGGATATGAACAATCATTATTTCTGTCTTTAGCTGAAAGAGTCTGAGAGCCTTGTTTTTAATTATCTAATAGCCGTGGTTCCTCTGCACATGGGAAACCTGGAACATTGTAATTAGCTAAGTGGTCTTGAATAACCACAGACTAAACAATAAAGGGCACACTGTCGGCTTTACTTAACAGTTTCATGAAACAAAAGAGTTATACAATTCAAATTAAAGCTTGGGCCCTGTGGCCACCGAGATAACAAATATTTAAGACAAGAAGATGAATGTTTGCACAAATAGACATCTAAAAAAATTCATACTCTATGCTATTTACTTTTTTTTTTGCCAGGAGTCAATGCATGTATTGGTAAAATAAATCTAAATAGGATCCAATATAAAGCTCCCATGTTCTGGGAAGCGGCTAATTTCTGGCTGCCAAAAATGGCATTTTCATTTTTCAGCTAAAAGAGAAAAAGGTCTGAAAAAATGAGCTGAAAAAAGTCAGTGGTGTTCAGATTGTCCTTGCACAGTCTGAAGCAACTTTCACACTCACTGTAAAAATGGTAGGTTCCACACAATTCCTTTATGTTTTCTCATTACAAATGATTGTGTATCATTACAAAACTTAATCATTTTTACAAACTGATGTGGACTGAACATAAGATTAAATTAAGTTGTCCCAAAAAACTTAAGAATTGTGTTGTTTTATCTCATTTTAAATAAGTAGTTTGAAAAAGTAATATTGAAATAGTAAAATAGAAAAAGTAATCGAAACATACAGAGAGAGAGAGAGAGAGAGAGAGAGAGAGAGAGATGTGGAAATTGATGCACTACAAGACCTATTCCTTTCAATAGCTTGTGCTTAAGATGTTCAGTTTGTTGCTGCACCAACCAAAGAACAATTCAAACTAAGGACGAAAGATTCCACTGATAATATCCTGCTCATGTGTTTTTTCTATCAGTTTTTAATTCATAAGTCAAGTTTAAAAAGTCTTACAAAAATATATTTTATTATTTAGTAAAATAATAAACAATTATTGAAAAGCATTTTTGTTTTTTAGCCAAGAGCATTCACAATTTTTGGTTTTGCTCTCAGAATTTTCATTTTGGTGCATCCCTACCCATTTTGCGAGTAATGTGAGAATAAAACTGTATATAACCTAGTTTCAAATTAACAGTGAAATTTTTATAATGAAAAATGATTTTTAGAATTGTCATTTTATTGAAAACTATAGCAGGCCAAGTGTGTCAATTTTATCCTATTGTCTTTATGCACTTCCTGACTACCGAGCAGGGTCTCAACGACTATTTTGCCTTTATTTAGTATTTTTAAAATAATCACTTTTGTTGATAAACTTGTGTGGTCGGTAGCTGGGCAGGTTTCTAACACCTATACATGTGAATGGACACTATTATGTTGATGTGATAAGAGCTAGGAAATGCCATTTATCTTGCTGACTCTGGTACTTCATACATACTTTGTTCAGCCATCTCCACCTAGCCACTTCTGTCTTCCTAAAAATGCAATATAGACCAGATCCTCTGGGTTTTTTGTGATTTTTTTGCGATAAAAATTACTGATTTTGTGTACCATATTAGGTAGCCCACTTTGTTAGGTGTGCAATCTGACACAATGACACAAATCATCTCTTATCAAGACAAGATCTAAAACAGATCTAAAATAGTAGTGATTAAGCCAAAGTAGGGTTGTATAACTCTTATTTTAATCCACCTTACTTTCTCTGTCTTACTGTCTCTCAGATTTTACTCCCTGGACATCATGTGCCTCACTCAGGACATGCAGGGAAGCGTTTTTTTTTTTTTCATCAATGGCAGGGAAAGAGTTAAGCAAAATCATTTAGCGATTTCACGAACATCATAATAGCAGCCTTACATGTGAAGCACTAATAATTTTCCTTCAATTCTGTCACATCCAGCGGCCGTTATCCTTGAACCAATCTCCATCATTGTAAGCTGCATACTTTTCTGTCTGTTCCATTGCTGCATTTGTTAGATGTTTGCTCCCACTTTCTTTTGCAGTCTGAAGTGCATCAAACGCACAATTTGCACTACAGAATGTCTAATTGCTTATTTGATTATTTGTGTTGGAATTGGATACTTTATGAGACTATTTACATTTTTTTGCAATTATTATGCGTTTAATTAAGAATTTTGCAGGGTCGCAAAAATGTGCATATTTTTGCTGATTTTGTGTTGGATTCAATGATCGCGGAATCGCAAAAAACTAGGGGGTCTGATAGACAGGACATCCCCTTTCACTCATACAGACCTTTTCGGAAAATTACCGGCAATTTTTCGGAAAGGTCTGTATGTGTGAACAGACCCTTTGTGAAAATACTGGTAAATTCGTTCCAGCAATTTTCCAGAAAGAGAAGTTGTAACATTACCGGTAATTTGCCGGAATACTGCGCTGTGTGAAAGCAGAAGGAAAATTGCCAGAAAGAGTGCATTCACGTCTAGAACGCGCTGACGTGAGACATCTACTTTAGCCAATCAGAACACTCAGACACATTCACATCTGTGCTGTTTATGAAAATAAAAGACTTTGAATATTTTTCCAGACACATTTAGCTGCTAGATGTTAGTCAGATAACATTTCTATGTTACTTCTTAATGCCAACTGTGTAAAAAAATGATCAATAAAATGCTTATGATAAACCGTTGTTTGTTTACCTTCAAGCTCACACACATACGAAGTACATGTAGACATACGAAAGTATTCCTCTATATGTTTTCATCGAAGTTGTTCACAATACTTATCCATCCACAGAGTTTGTAATGTAGTCAAATGTTTACAAATATAAGCGCAGCCATTTGGAGGTAATTTCTGATCGATGATGTCGGAATTTACTGGCATTTTGGAATGGATGTGTAAATGGTATTTTCCAGAAAAATTCTGTAATGTCCTTGTCTTTGTGAACAGTTCTTTTTTTAATTTACTGGTAAAGTTGTTCTGGAAATTTTCCGGACATTTACCGGTATCACTGTGTGAAAGGGGTTTTTGTCTGAAATCAGACTTGTTTCAGACTTAATAATCTTGCAGACTACTCTTGTCACTATAAGAGACTCGTATAGACTCTTGCAAACTCATTTTAGAGATCTTCTTGAAGACTGCAGAACAACCAACACTTCTAAATAAAGAAATTCTGCTTGAAACGAGTCTCCTGGACTGGGTTCCCATTTTTTTTTTCAACAGTAAACATTATTGATTGATTCCCAAAACATTAGGATAAGAAGAGGGGCTTGAAATATCAGACAGCCCAGTCAGTCTGTTGTCATCTATTTGACATTAATACAAATGTCTGACTGTGTGTGTGTGTATGAGGGGGGCTACAGCTGGGTGGCTCTGAGATGTTTCTTATCTTCTGACCTTTTCAAAGGATCAAATGGAAAAGAGGCTAATTTATCTTAGTATGGCTGCCACAGGCCTCAGCTCTGTACAGAAGAAACGGTTGTCTAATGAATCGAGGAATAAATGGTGGAACATGAGTCAGAGCTTCTTAATTATGACAGCTCATAATGAGAGTGGCATGGAAATCATTAATTTGTACAAATTGAAACAAAAAAAATGATGCTAAATTTAACCAACTGAAACTAATGAAGGTTACTAACATCTAAAAAGTAAGCAGTGGAATAGACTAAGTTACTGGAAACCACTGCTTCCTTTAAATATATATAGACTTACATTAAATATATATACACATTTATGTGATGATTCACAGTGGGTGATTCCCTCTATAAGAGGCAGTTATAAGAAGTTGTTTGTGATCCTGTATTGCTTCCTCTCAAACGAACTGCTTTGAACTGACACTGCACTCCAGAGTCTCAAACCATTTCAAATCCCATCATGACTGCTTTCATCCTGCAGTAATCCACAGCGGACGTGTCTCTACTCCACGGTCCACAGATATATTACATAGCTTCATGGATCTATGGACAAAACGTAGTTAGCATTTCCTAAGATGAAAGAGAGGCTTGTATATTATTAAAGTACATGGTGTTTTGTTCATAGCACTTTGATTGGTATTATAACAAAACACATCCCAATTGCCAATGAAGCACCCAAGCCTGAAACTAATAGAACAGACTCAGAGTTAGGGGTGTAACGATACACAATGCCATGACTCAGTTTATGGTACTGGCCCCTGGTATGGTTTGGTTGGGTTCAGTTTAGTTTGCTAAGAGGGCAGGGCTTGTGGCACCAGTAAAGTTATGGAACACTAGATTCACTTTTGACTTCAAAATAGCAATAATTAAACATAAGCATGATTACACTGGCTTCAGATGTTTCTGTGTTTAGTACAGTCAGTTGATCTGGGTAAACTTCCAAAGGAGAATATGTAAAAATAAACACTTTATGCAATCAGACAGTACATTTGGAATGTTCCAGAACACAACATCCATCCATCCATCCATCCATCCATCCATCCATCCATCCATCCATCCATCCATCCATCCATCTATCTATCTATCTATCTATCTATCTATCTATCTATCTATCTATCCGTCCGCCCATCCATCTCTCAGTCTGTCTTTCTGTTTGTCTATCTATCTATCCAGCCGTCCGTCTGTCTATCCATGCATCCATCAATCTGTCTGTCTCCATCGGTCCATCTCCATCCATCCATCCATCCATCCGTTTCCATCCATCCGTCTCAATCCATCCATCTGTCTGTATCCAGCTGTGCACCTGTCTCCACCCATCCATCCATCCATCCATCTGTATCAAGCCGTCCATCTGTCTCCATCCATCCATCAATCCATGTTTATCTGTCTGTCTATCCAGCCGTCTGTCTTTCTCCATTCATTCATCCATCCATCTGTCTGACTGTCTGTCTACCCAGCTGTCCATCCATTCATCCATCCATCTGTTTCCAGTCATCCGTCTCCATCCATCCATCCATCTCTCAGTCTGTCTGTCTGTCTATCTATCTATCCAGACGTCCGTCTGTCTCTATCCATACATCCATTCATCCATCAATCTATCTGTCACCATCTGTCCATCTCCATCCATCCATCCATCCATCCATCCATCCATTTCCAGCCGTCCGTCTCAATCCATCCGTTTCCAGCCGTCCGTCTCAATCCATCCATCTGTCTGTATCCAGCCATTCATCTGTCTCCATTCATCAATCAATCCATGTCTATCTGTCTGTCTATCCAGCTGTCTGTCTGTCTCCATTCATTCATCCATCCATCTGTCTATCTACCCAGCTGTCTATCCATCCATCCGTCTGTCTATATACACAGCTGTCCATCCATCCATCCATCCATCTATTTCCAGTCATCCGTCTCCATCCATCCATCCATCAATCTGTCCATCCGTATCCAGCCATCCATCTGTCTCCATCCATCTATCCATCTATCCATCTATCTGTTTCCAGCCGTCTCCCTCCAACCGTCCATCCATCCATCTGTATCCAGCTGTTTATTTGCCTCCATCCATGTATCCATCCATCCATCCATCCATCGTGTATGTGATTACTATTTGATTAATAGCAGCATAAATAGCTCT
>NC_079447.1:37949672-37959672 GCF_903798145.1 Danio aesculapii | reverse complement strand
ATGAGTTGATTATAACTGCAGATCAATGACAGTGCGAAACAGCCTACTGTAACATCTGTAATTATATTAAATAACTAAATAATAGACATATATAAACACATACAGCCCCTTACAGTCTCCGATATGTTACCAACTACAGAAGAACTACATAAAGTAGACATTTCGCCCGTATTTATTTATTCAAAACAACAGAAATTATAGCCTACAGACAGTGAAAACCTCTTATCTGTGTCTGTAATCTTCAGCAGCACATGTTTCCTCTGTTAGACAGTAATTCCATCATTCCCCGGTTCATAGTCCATTTTAGCTCCATGGACATTAGTCCAAAATGTGAAGATAATAAGTTAGTTATACATGGCATTTTGTTCATGTTTGCTGAATAAAATTGTGCTCCTTTTTTTCCGGCTTCTCCTTTGTTTCTTCGTGCTTCACTCTCGTGTTTGTCAGTGTCTGACAGGATCGGGTTTCAAAAGCACGTCAATAATCAAGCGCAGGTTATTATCATCAGCTTAAGAAGTTTGTTATTTCAGATATAATGTTAGACGCGCGCGAGCGCTAGTAAGAAAGCGAAACCGCTCGCGCCTCAGACTGGCTCATAATAAACTACACGGCACAGGGTAAATCTGCTCTTCTTCTTGGATTTGTGGCTGTTCATCAAGATGACGACAAGGTTTGTTTGAGTCCATTCGACCAATCACAACAGACTGGGTAATCGGACCAATCAGCGCAGATAATCTTCGCACTAAGGAGAGGTTTGGGAATAAATTAATTGCTGAACAAATCATATGGGTGTGGTTGGGATAATTAGGTAAAAATAAATGCATAATATAAGACAATGAAAGTGTTTTTTGACCTTACATGCATATCAGCTTGTAGTTGGAGACCCCCAAAACTAAAATATGACCCTTTAACATCCAAAAGCCAAATGGATCCAAATCATTCCACATATGCAAAAGATATAAAGTATATCAACAAAAGCTGACAGGAAAACAATGCAGTTTAATAAGGACAGAATACATAGCTTTGTCTTAATCGCTATGGAAAATGTACCCGCCTTACAGGTGCACAGAAACAGTGTTTTATGTGGCAGATAATTGCAGGGCAAATTCTCAATGTCACGCTTCACATGGGATTGATGGCTTTGTCATTATTGCTGTTGTTTTGACTCATTTCTTCTTGCGATGACAGCTGTTGCCCCCATTGACAAGTTTACTGGCAGCAGAAGATTAACTCTAAATTAGAAATGCCCTCCACAGGAACTCATAATTATGAATCCAGACACACTCTGTCTCTGCCAGTCTCCCGCTACGGAGCCGTATGGGTGTGGAGGCAGAATGCAAAAAGACGCTCTAAGTCCAGCAATAGAGAGAGGACACTTTGGTCAAGGCCATGTTTGGTAAGTCTAGTGGGTGCATATATGTGCAAGGGCCAGGGGCTGAAGACTGACACAGCACATTCCTCTGTCCCACACTATGTAGTGGTGAAAGTCTTCTCTCATACAAGTCTACAGATCCTCCTGCACAGGTGGCAGACATACCCAGACCTGTTCCCAGAGTTCCCAGTTGGGGGCTGGAGGCACGGACAAAAAAACTGCTCACATGCCATATCAGCACCTGTTTCGGTATCTTTAACACACTTACAGCAGAACAAAAAAGAAACTAAGGGATGGGCATTTGGTTCCATTCAAATGCTTGACAAATTTATTAGCAGAATATTTCAGGAGAAGCCAGCGGTTCAATCAATGTTAATGTTTCTTGTGGATTAATGTACACTACCTGACAAAAGTCTTGTTATTGATACCAGTTGTAAGAGCAAAAATAATAACTTAACTTCTAGTTGATTATTTGGAAAAGAATGTAGATTTTTCGATTTGTTGAACTGCATCCCAATCATCACAAATACTGCAGAGGATCTACAGGAACCTGCATGGATGCAAGATTCTCAGAGAAATCAGTGAAGTTTGATGAAGGAAAAATCATAGTTTGGGATTACATTCAGTTTGGGGGCGTTCGAGAGATTTGCAGAGTGGATGGCAACATCAACAGCCTGTATATTAAGACATTTGCGCTGACAATCACATTACACACCACAGGAGAGGCCAAATTCTTCAGGAGGATAGCACTCCTTATTATACTTTAGTTTCCACTTCAAACTTCCTGAAAGCAAAGAAGGTCAAGGTGCTCCAGGATTAACCAGCCCAGTCAAAAAACATGAACATTATTGAGCATGTGGGGTAAAATAAAGGAGGAGGCATTGAAGATGAATCCAAAGATTCTTGATGAACTCTGGGTGTCCTGCAAGAACGCTTTCTTTGCCATTCCAGATGACTTTATTTATAAGTTATTTGAGTCATTGCAGAGATGTATGGATGCAGTCCTCCAAGGTCATGAGAGTGATACACAATATTAATTCTTTTTCCACTGCACCATGACTTTATAGTGTATACTTTACATTATTTCTGTTAAGTGACAAGTATTTTGTCTAAGCAAAGTCTGACCTTACAGTCCTAATTAAAAAATTAAAAATCAACGCATGGTCCTATTAAATTTTTTGGGTAAATCGTAATCTAGAGGCCTTTGCCTTTCATATATGCCAATTCTGATACCAAATGATCAACTAGAATACTAGTTATTATTTGTTGTTTCTAAAACTTGGATAGGCGACAAGACTTTTGTCAGGTAGTGTAGTAAAACTACTGCAAAGAAGTATTTGGAAGATTTAGTCACAGTTAATGGTATTTTCATGCTGATGTGTGAACATTCATTCTTTTGAACCTGTTCTTCAGGTCAATATATTGGACTCAAGCATTTAAAACTATTTCCCAGCATATGGAAAAAAAAAAAAAATCAGACAAATCCCAATGATTGTAAAAGGCAATCAAACCAAATGCGAGAGCACACTTATATGAATAGAGCATCCTATCGTCCCAGTTACTCCAACTGCATATTGAAAGGTTCGGATAATCACATACATGAACACTTGAACAAAGTGGAAAAATTAAGGTGTTATGATTTCTCATGGTTTATGTAAAAATGTGAGCAATAGTTTATGCATTGTATATTCTTTAGACATGTAAAACCTTGCTGTTCCAAAGCTGCTGTATTTTACGATCCACCAAGGACAAAAGTTCCAGTAAAAATAAAAGTCACCTATATGTTTAATGTTTAAGGGTTAGTAAATGAACCCTTCTGCACTGTTCAAATTTACTACCCTTTTGTTATGTTAGGAATGAAAACATCCACTGAATTAAACTGCTGCCCCATTTTGCCCCATTGACTTCCATTATAACCACATTTGACAGTGCATAAATACACATGCTTTGTTTTTGTTTACTCCTTGTAGTTCTGAGAGCTGAATTTTAGCTCAATTTACACCAACTGTAAATTGTAACCTGTTAGAGAAAAAAAGAAAATTTATCAAAAACAATGCAGCAAAGGCAATGTTGTTTCACATTTCCAAGACTTTAATAAAAGTAACAAAAAATCCAGTGCACAATTACATTTATATTGAAATATGTCATTTTGTATGTTTTTTTTTTCACCAAATCAGTGACATAATTTCTGAATTTGGTAATTAAAGAGTTAGAATTTTCTAAGCAATTTAGCAGTATTTGATCAGGATTGAGGTTGGTTAATAGATTTATGCAAAAAAAACGTAAAAAAAATATACATCTGAAGCATTTTACAGCAGTTTAATTTAGTGGATGTTGAACATAAAAAGGGTAGTACATTTGCCCAGAGTGTATTGTGGATTTAAAAAAAAATTTTTATTCAAAACATTTTCTCAAAAAAAAAAAAAAAAATAAATAATAATAATAATAATAAAAAAAAAAAGATTTATCACCAAAATCATTCTGCTAGCTGAAACACAAAGAATGTTGTGGCCAAATTGAATAAAATCACCCCAGAGTGGATGAAAACATCCCCAACAGTACATAAGGGTTAACTGCAAATAATATTATTGTTGTTTACCATTTTTGTTACCCAATGCTTCAACATTCCTATTATTGTCAAGCCAGTTTGAGAGCATTTGCAATCTCAGAGTGTTAAAAAAAATTATAAATTACTGCATTTTTTAAATTTAATGCCTTTAAACTATAATATATAAGCCAATCAAAAATGACAAAAACTTAAATTGCAAACATTATTTTTAAAAGGTTTAATTTTCTTATTATTAAAGAAACCTGTTTTCCAGTAGAAGAGCATCTGCTGCGTAAAAATATGGCAGAGTAGTTGACGGTTCATTCTGCAACCCATGATAAATCAGGGACTAAGCAGAAGAAAAATGAATGAATGAATAACGAAACCTGTTGTAACATTTATAACAAATCATATTAACAGTTCACAATATTATTGCTTTAACTGTAGTGGTTTTATCCAACAAAAGCAGATTCAATGCTTCTTACCCACCCCAAACTTGAATCTGTAGTGTAGATTACTGATGAGAAATGTATTTCTGAAATTAACTCTACAACCAAATCTTATCTGCCAGTCACCCCATGTGTGTGACAATTCTGAAGATGTCATCCAACCTCTAAAACACCTCACATCTGCCCTTCACATTGTGCCTCCATGCCAAGCAGCAACTGGAGGTTTTTTAGTAACACTTCCTATAGGCGGAGACTCATGTCATTTCCTCTGAGGCAAACATTCTCATTTCATTGTGAGCCCTCTGGTGTCACAAAGAACAGGAACCTTTCAGCAAACTGGCTCCGGCGTAATCCCTGCCTCCCAGAACGGACAATAAAGCTGTACGGGTGAAAAGAGAGTCACCTAAACCAATAAAAAAAGGTATGAAACGACTCATTAGGGAGCTGTTGCTAAGCTTCAATTAGCGAAATCCCATCTCCTGCCATTAAAAAGACAGAAAGCTCAACTGGTCTCCAATCAGCAGCGGTCGAGTCTTTGTTATTCCAGTCCTTACCACCCCCACACATGCAGAGGGAGAGAGATAAATCACATTTACAGACCAAGCCTGCCTGCTAAGTAATCCTTTACGACAAAACCAAATTCTTGTTTAGGTGTCTGATGATGCTTTAATGCGATGGATGGGATGAGGCAGATATATGACACATCTAGGAGCCCCGCGTATGGCTTTACACCACGATGGAAGAAAAAAAACAGACAAAAACAAAAGAGTGGCTCCTTTTTTTGAGCGCTGGGGACATTCATCTAGAATATTAATCCTGCCAGCGCAACAAAGGTTATTACTAAGTGTCGCTGACTGATGTGGCAGCCATATATTGACCACTGATGCATGATGTGCTATTATGAGGGGGAAATGTTGTTCAAACCACACCACCGTTCATCATTTACATAAGACTGCGAGTGTCAACATATGGAAGAATAACCGACCATAATTCAGCCTTGCCTGATGCGTCAAAACTGCAGTAGGTGGATTGTGATGGATCTGGTAATTAAATGATTCCTTTTGGGAAACACCTGACATCACCTTCTAAGTCATTATGCAACCCTAATGAATGATACCAAGACACGTGCTTCTAGCTTTATCTTAACAATGTCTCTCCACATAATGCATTTCCCAGACAGATGCTCGTCACTCTCATCTTTCTTGTCGTCCATTTATTTATTTTCGCAGTGGGATCCAAAGAGCCTGCCAGTTCTGCACATCAGTACGACAGAGCCAAGGTAAACTGCTGTTGCTATGGTTACCAGTCGGGCTCGGCGTCCATGGATGCTCATTGCAAATTTAAGCTGCAAAAAAGAGCCCTGATGGAGGGCACGAGTCCATACATCTGCCCACACAAGACACACTCACACACATTTGCACGTTATACATGCACGCTAAGAGCTCATAGTACATATGGGCTCTGAAGTACAGCTGCATATAAAAACAGACACCTACACATACGCGCGCACACTCTCACAGGCCCACAATGCAACATATGCGCAATTACTCTTGTAATTGCATCATTCAAATTCACTTGCAAAGTCCCAATGTGCCTCTTTTTAGGTTTGTAGTAATATTACTGGTTAACTGGTAAAAATTGTGGAAACATTATGCATTTATTCAACTCATTTTATTCATGTTTTTGAAAGAAGTCTCCTCTTCTGCTTACAGAGGCAGCATTTTTTTTATGTATATATGTATATATTTATATATATATATTTATATATATATATATATCTATATATATATATATATATATATATATATATATATATATATATGTGTGTGTGTGTGTGGGTGTGTGTATATATAGAAAATATATATTATATATATTAATATATATATAATATAATATATATATGTGTGGCGGGTGCGTGTGCGTATGTATGTATGTATGTATGTATGTATGTATGTATGTATGTTGTATGTATGTGTATGTATGTATGTATGTATGTATGTATGTATGTATGTATATATATATATATATATATATATATATATACTCTGCATAGCGCTCTTTTCAATGTAATGTTTTTGTTAACTTTTGATTCTTTAGCATTCTTAATGTGTTAGACTATTTGCTTCATTTGTTTATTTTGATACTTTATTTTTGTAGCAGGCAGTGGATATTAATTTTCATAGTCACATTTTGTTATTTATTCAGTTCAGCAAAGGGAAGCAAAGGCCCAGAAAACCTGATGCAACATGATTTAGAAACAGCAATGAACTCCTTGTTGCAGGTCAATTTGAACCCATTTAATGCAAAACTAAATCCATTTCTCTATGAATTATTTAAACTAAGAGGAACAAATAGTCTTGGAGAAAGTTTTTCGTATTGCCATGAATGCGACACGCAGCTTGAATTGTGAATGAATGGAGAATGATTGACAGGCACGGCTGAGGGGAAACACTGAAGTGAACATGAATTTAACCACTTAAATATTCATCTGTACTTCACATTAAACAAAAGAATGGCTTCAAAATATTTGGGATATAGTAGGTCTTCATGACAACTTTCTAGTGCCTTATAATAGGCTACCTTCATGGCTTAGTTGGCTTATAAACACAAATAGTGCACGCGCAAAATCGAATTTAAATCTGTACCAGCTAGCCGGCACCCAATCCAGCAAAGATATGCAGTATCGAACCGTTATCCGATCCTATTATTATTAGTATTATTATATTAGTTAGTTAGCAATTATCAGTAACATATTAACCATATGATTCAAATGTAAAAAGGAGAAGTTTGAAAGTATTAGGAGTAATGAAGTTACTGGAGTACTGTGCTGAATATACTGATGCTGATACATTACTGGAGTAATAATGCTGAAAAATCAGAAATAACTTGTAATAATATATTTAGAAAAATAAGTAAATAGTATTTTAAACCAAACGTAGACCCACAGAATCTGCGCATGCAGAAATCCGAGATTCCTGCAGATTTTTAGCCCATCATTGAGTCTATTTATTACTTGTGTAAATGTGTACATTTATTAATTCAGTTTAATTAATTTCAGTAATATTATTGACTAATATGAAAATGTTCGTTTGATTTACAAATACTTTGTTTACCAAATAAGTGGATCTTATTGGATTTGCTCCAAAATCATTCTGCATGAATCCACGGATTTTTATAAAATTATCCGCAAAAAATAGCAAAAAATGTTCGCAGATTCTGTCTGGCCCTAATGAAATGATATGTTTCAATATTAGTTTTTTGTAAATTACTCTTAACTAGATCCTAAAATGTTACTTCTTACTAATATTTGTGAATATAGTGAATTTGGCTACAATAACTACGTATTGTAAATTTGTATCGTAAATTATTGTATCGCAAATGATGGTTTTTCTGTTGAGGGATATATGGCAAACTAAAAGAAGTGTTAAAGACAGAGAGAGAGGCTGATGAAAGCTTGCTCGTTTGCAGAAACTGATGATATTCTCATGGGATTTGTGCAGCTCTGGCATAACGAAAGTTCGGTCTCCTGATAAATATCCTTCATATTGAAAGAGCCAAGTAAAACAGGTGTCTGGAACCAAGACCTATGAACTGTTATGAACAAAGTATACATACAGGTAAAATTATTGCCCTGCTATGATTTTATTTTATAATGTGGTTTAACAAAGAATGTTTTATTTTTTATTTTTTTTTTTATTGTTTTTTTGTCTTAAACTTAAATAAATAAGACATTCTTTATGAGGAAAAACTAGTATGCTGTGAAAATGTCCTTCAACTGTATAAATACACTCTGTATAAAAGCTGTATCAATACTCCAGATAAAAACAGCGGTATTAAAATAACACTGCATTTATTTAATTCTGGCTCATTAAAGAACTATTTAATAAACCATTTTAGCAGTGTATTTTTATTACTTACAAATTTCTCACAGACATTAAGATTTCTTGATATAAAATATCCAAAAATCCAAAAGAACAAATGTTATTTTGTTGACACATGTACTTAAATTATCCAAAACATTTTTGACAATGATAAATTCAGGCAAATCTGCCATGTTAAACAGTGGCAACAGCCTGTCTGAGTCACCCATCAATGTCATCATATTCAAAATAAACCCTCATGTTTCATATAAAATCATAAGAGTAAACATAATTTAAGAGCATTGAGATAAGGGGAGAAGCATAGCATCAATGTTATATTATATCAACACAATGTTAATTAAATTGGCGTACACAAGCGATGTTAGCAATAATTTAAGCAATTATTACAACATAATTCAAAATGATTCTAACACAATGTAGACAGTAGCAGAAGCATTCCAATAAAATTCTCCAAGTCTGAGCTAGTTAATTATTTTTTTTTGCCAGTGATTATAATACTAACTGATCATTAACAACGATTAATTTCATATCATTACATGCTCAAATGTATTTCTTTTATACTTTTTCCCTAACAATAATAATTATCTGTGATTAATGAAATAATCACTCACAGCTTAAATGTCTATGGGTTTTGCATAAATATACACAATCTCTAAACAGTCAAGCGACTCTGTCTGAAAGTTGATTCTTGCACTTCTGCAGAGGTGGAGGTTGTGGAAGTGGTCCTCTTATTGTTTAGGCAACTGCACTTTGCAGAGCCCTGTCAAGACACATCTGAAAGATAAGTGGATATTATAATATAGGCATCTTATACTAGTCAGTTCTACGTTCTAAAAGAAAAAAAACTATTTACATTAAGTGAGTTAAATTTACTTAGTTTGAAAGCTTAATTAACTTTCCTTAAAAAATGTCAGGCATAGAGAGTGTTAAAAGAAAAGTCGTAAAGAAACATGTTAAAAAATCATATAATTTACAGATATGAAATAAGTGTGAGTGGATGCAAAGAAAAACCTGGCCCATGAAAGATTGAGAGTTGATTTACGCATATAATGAAGTGCTTCAGCTGGCCTTCATCTGGGGATTCATGCTTAAGTTACAATCTAAGCCCTGACACAACACTCCCACTCACTTTATATGGCACGCTTCAGCTCCATAGACCTTCACTGAAGCAGCAATAGGGCATCAGAGGGCCACACAGCACACACCCGCACACACAAATCACTCTAGACACAACTCAACCCAATAAACAACTTTCTATGTACAAATACTAAGGAAAATTTATAATTCTGTGTCGAGAGCACATGGTAGGTCTGGTGTAGCCTTTGCACAGTCATGCAAAATTCACTGTAACCTAGCACAGACCCTGATCCACACCTCTCGAAAAAAGCAACTATGTCGATATGACACAGAGCACAAGATCAGTGATGGTAGATTTGATAGTGGTGATGAATGTGTGCGGGGCTGAGCCATGTGTTCTGCAGAGGCTCTGAAGGAAACATTGTTTTCTATTTCTCTAAGCCTTTTCCTTATTGAATGAGTGTGAGTTTGAGCTATTTCTACAGTAATGTAGCAAAGTTAACCAAAACACTGGCAAAAAAATCAGTGAAAAAAATAGAAAACCCACTGCCTACGAGCCTTTTAAATGTGTAATCTCCAAAGCACACAGATAAAAATGAAGAAATATAAATGCTCACATGGTGCCAGCTACATGTGGTTTTGTACAGTGGGGTACGGTGATTCTGCACCCAAA
>NC_079447.1:37929560-37949572 GCF_903798145.1 Danio aesculapii | reverse complement strand
GGTGGGGGGGGGGGGGGGGGGGGGGGGGGGGGGGGGGGGGGGGGGGGGGGGGGATGGGGGGGGGGGGCACACTCCTACGTCAAGTTGCGGTCGATCTGAAACCGCTCCAATTGGTCCACCATTTTTATGTTGCTAAAATGAAAAAAAAAAAAAAGGACTGGGTGTGTTTATATCACCCCAATATGCACTATACACTATATCTACACACATGTCTGTGCAAACAGCTTGAAAAGTAGATTTTTCACCATAGGTGCCCTTTAAATATATGCCCAGCCTGTTGGGGTTGCTTTGTAAGTCCTACACAAGCACATTTTAATTTCAACATTTTTTCATGTTAATTGCTGATGTTACGCTACTATGCCTGGTTAGTCTGACTGTTCTCCTTGTCAAAGAAAGTGATGTGCATTTATGGTGCACAAAATATCAGTTTTATGATTGGCTGGATCACCTGTCAATCCAACTGCCAGCAAAGGATAAATTCAGGATAAATTTTCAAGTGGGTCATGAGAGAACAAAACAGACATTGTGGAATCAAACAGCTAAAAAATCCCCAAAAACCAGTGTCAGGCACATTCCTTTAAAATAGTAATTATTTATAGTTAGTAGTTTCTTCTCACAAATAGTAACTAAGAAACTGAGTTACATAATTATAAAAGTAATAAATTACCAGGGAAAGTAATAATTGAAAATCTAATCATAAAATCTCAATCTCGATTAATTGAACATTTTAACTCGATTAATGAAGGATTTATTTATATTTTTTGCCCTCATAGTTCACTGACAAGTTTTATATGCCATCTAAATGCATCTCTGATGCAGCTTCAATCATCGTCAATGTAGTACAAAGTAAGGCTCAAGAATGAGTCCACCGTCCTACTTGACCAGAAGTGGAAATCAGCCACAGCCTTTAACAGAGTGGGTTCACGTGACACGTAGGGAAAGTAATTGATAAAATTGTCCTCAAGAAATTTGATCGATTATTGGTTCTCAATGTCGATTTCGATTAATTTTCTATTAATTGATCAGCCCTACTTTCACCATAATGAGGGAAAAGTAGTGCTTATATTTCCAGTTTGCAAACACTACCTTTGAACTTGTTGGATCTGCCATCATTCTGACTCCTGGTCATTGGTGTGTGCGACTGGCTGTGCGTGTGCTTATTCTGCCTCTGATTGGCAAACGATGGAAATGTACTCTAAGCCAATCATCATGTTCTCAGTTACACCACGTTTACAGACCCACCAATCATCACTACTAGTTGGTCATGTGTCCCATCCTCACCCGGAAAGAACACACACCCACCCCAGAGAAAGAGACGTCCTATGGCTGAGAGAGATGCTGCTTGCCTTAAAATCACTTTAGTGTTACAGTAACATGCATTTTGAATTGTCAGTAATGGCAACAGTGTTGTAATGGGGGAAATAGTAATTTATTTGATTACTAGCATCACCGTTAGTAACACAGCCATCACTGCCAACGACCACTGTAAAAGACAAAAATCCAAATGAAGTTGAAGAATGAACAAAAATGACAATTTCAAACAAAATCCAACCAAAAAGAAGTTTGTTTCAGCAGTTTGAAATAGCACACCAAAGCAAACTTTTTGGAGTTGTTTTGGCTCCTAAATACCTTTGAGGTACCATTGGTCCGTGGTGATTACGCTATCAGTGGGTATGTTCTAAAACTTCATGAAATCCACTAAGGTCAGACAAGAGAACAACATCCAAAACCAAAATAAAGTTAGCAACATGAATACATTGATTGGTCGAGTAGCAAGTTGGTACAGGTGCGTATCTAAAGATGTAAACAAATGTAAAGATATGACACTTCTCATGCGGTGTGACAGGCTGGAAAAGACAGATTGCCAGATGTTTAAGAAACTTTTCTTTTTCTCACACCCACCAGCGTTGTTATGTTTAGGGACACATTTACAACCCCACCTACTAAAGCATGGGGGTGTTGAAGTGTTCAAAACCAGTATACCATCACTCAGCCTTTTTAAATGTATTTTTGCCCTCAACAAAGAATGAAAAACTAACTTGTCTGAAGTATATCAGGGCCTTAAAAGTCTCCCTGAGAGACAATTACTATCTGATCGGGGTTTGGTCTAACAGACATATTGCGTCATCAGCAGTGCACTAATTGTGATGTTTTCTCAGGTGGCCACTACATCCTTCATAGAAACAAACACATATGACGATCATGTGCTCTAAATTTGACTGTGAGGGGGGTTTGTGGATGTTTGACTCACCAAAACTCTGCCAGTGAGGGTCTGCGCTGAGATCATGACCCCAGCCCAGTCTTTGACTGAGGTCATCCAGCCCACTTCACTGGCTGGGGCTTCTTCTTTATCATTCCCAGTCTTTGTTGTGCCATCAGCCTGAATAATAATAGGGTTATTCACCTTCTGTGCCTCCTGAAAAAAATTAAGCACAAATGCAGAAAAGTAAGCAAAATGAGGGACTTTATACGACATCAGAAACACTGTATCAACCATGAAAATTAGGACTGGTACATTAAATATTTATGCGAGTAAATCTGTTAATGACATTAAATTTAGGAACATTGTGCATTTTTAAATGAATTTGATGAGCTGTTTAAAGTTTTTATTTTGATTCAAATTACTTTCAAGTAATCAAAAAATAGAAAGTAAATAGCCCACGTGACTAGAAAACAAATATTCAAATTATTTACTCTTTATGTTTTTATTCAATACTAATTTGTTTATTAAAAAATATAACATGATTAATGATTGTTTTAGTAAGTACAGCCCAAAAATTGTGTTTTAATATATCATTAATCCATAAGTTACAATTGAGGGCAAGGATTTATATGCTTTCCGTGTTATTGGATGAGCATTGGATTATTCCATTTAACACTGTATTTGACATAAATCATAAAATCAAGATTTATATACTCCCATAATATCATAAAACAGGTCTGCTTGATTATGGAAAATATCCTAATCATAATTATTTTGGCCAAAATTGTAATCATGTAATTATTTAAATCAATTATCAGTGGAACACATGAATAACATATATATATATGAGCAATATCACATGAGTAGCAGTGCGATGTGGATGCAGGCTGAGTGCCTTAGTGCCCCACCAGTGACGATATACAGCCACATCGCACTGCTACGAGTGTTATATTGCGTTCATACAACAGTTCGACAGCACAATCGTATATAAAAGAAAATCAAACACGGAGAGCCAAAAAATGCTTTTGTGTGAGAAGCTACTTTTTTCCACAGACCTTTACATTATTCCTTTACATCTGCAGCTGATGTCAGAACAGCAGAAACCGTTGCTACTTCACCAACATCACTTTTACACCACATGCGAGTGCAGTGCACAGGCAGAAGATTGCTGCGCGCATACATTGCCCAGAACTGCTAGCTCATGCGCTGCTTCTGCATGCGGTATAAAAGCTAGCCTAATGTCTAAAGTGATGACAAAACAGGTGATTTTGCTGACAATTTAAGATAATAAGGCTGAACAGCATGAAATGTTATCAGTCTACAGAGTTTTTCCAGTATATCTCTGTTGCAATCAGGATATCACAATAATTATCCCAAAAAAGCCAAAGCAGCACCAACACTACCAGATTACTGTTGTGTTTAGTGATGCTCCGACTGATCGGCCGCCGATCACGATCGGCCGATATTGGCTAAAAATAGCTTGATCGGCTAACCCCAAAAGCGCCGATCAAAAAAAGCCGATCACTTGACGTAAATTGCTCGCATGACTTTGTCACACGTGCATGGATAAACAACAGCAGAACAGAGCGGAGCTTACCAGTGGCAAAATGAGTTACCCTGTCTTTTTCAAAGTGTCAAATAAAGATGTAAAGTTAGACGTTTGCAATGTATGTCGTGATAAAATCCCTCGAGGTGGAAGCAAGCAACGGCATTTTAACACCACTAACATGATTGGGCATCTTAGATCCCGCCATACAACTGAATATGCTGAGTATGAGAAGTATGATTAAACAACGTAAACCATACATCAGGGATAATACGAGGTGGAAAGACATCGCGTTCCGAATCATGGCCGCGACGAACAACCTGTGATGGAGGGCAGACGCCTGTCCAATGTCCCTGCTAAGCTTAACAGCACACTTTATTGACTCAAACTTCGAAAGACACATTGTGCTACACTGTCAGGATTTCACAGGGTCACATTCTGCGGAGGCTTTGGTGAACGCATTTAGCTGCATGTTTCAGTCACGGGGATCCAAAGAGAAAAAAAATCCACGCAATTGTAACAGACAACGCCAATATCACGCAGAAACAATGCGAGACGCAGATTTCCCTGCGTGGCCTGTCGTGTGTGTGTGTGGCACACACCCTCCAGCTTGCTGTGCATGTATGGCAAGCCGTTTTGACATTTAATCTATAACTAGGATCTATTTTCATTTTACGTGTGCTTATTTTTAGATACTAGTATCTTTTCCATTAAGTACTAGTACTTATTCATTAGATACTAGTGCTTATTCATTAGTGCATATTCTTTAGATAGTGCTTTTAAAAATATACTAGTGCTTACTCATTAGACACTAGCTCATTTTATTAGACACTAGTTCATCTAGTTGTTCCTCCTTGTTTCTCTGCCTTGTTATTTAGAAAGGAAGGCATTGGCTTACAGTAGCTTACTACATTATTTTATTTTTTTTATCTGATGTAGTTGGCTCCTGGTTCATAATGTAACAGAAAAACACACTTGCCATAGTTTTATCCTTGGTGGCAGTAGCCAGTTTTGGTGTAGCTTTACATTTTGCTGCCAATTATAAAATGTAATCAGTGTATTAAGAGGCTACATCCTATTAAGCTGATCTGATGTGTGTTGGTCTGCCTGACCCCTCTTTGTTTGCAATAATTTTAAGTTACTCTGCCTTATTTGGAAAAAATGGCCTACAGTAGCCTTAAGTTCTCATTTTCTAAAATAAACACTTGGTGGACAAGTTCTTGACTGTAGCCTATTTCTACTGTTTTTTTTTTTCTTTCAATATAGTTAATTTAGAGTTAGTTTTCATTTCTACAAATGGTGCAAACTCTGCTAAAATCTAGATAAAAGATTCCCATTCACCTGCCATTATGTGATCGGCAGTGATCGGCAATCGGCAGATCATGATTTTGGTGATCGGTAATCGGTGATCAGGCCCAAAAATGCTGATCGGAGCATCTCTAGTTGTGTTTGCGATAAGGAAAAACATTTTACACATGCTGGCTTTTCTTCTTTCTTTCTTTCTTTCTTTTTACTGGACTAGTCTGCAGTAACGAAAACAGGAGACTCAGTAGAAACAAACAGATGGCCAACCAAAAAGGGCCAATGCAAAACTCAGGGTTATACAGTCCCATTTCATACTCAACACACTACAATTATATGGTATAAATACAGCACTGCAACATACAAAAGAGAGAGAGCGACTTAAAATGTAATTTATCGGTTTAATAATATTTTTTTGATCAGCTGTAGTTAGAAATTCTGCTGTTTTTTGGCTCTAAGGGCTTTTTATGCGGTCTCTGTTGCCATCTTGTGGATGAACAGCATCAACCGTCTTTGCTCAGCTCAGAGACTAAAGGCTAATGGTTGGCGCTGTCTCTCAGAAATTAGAAATATTTTAAAATAGACACTATCCTTATAAATAAAGTGCATAGTTGCAATCTAAACAACAACATTCTCGACTAAAAAAAAGCCTCAAAAGTACATTATGTTGTCCAACAGCAGAAATATTTGTCAAACTGTAGTGTGTCCTCCGATTAAATATCCATTTTTTTTTCTGTAAAAAAGGTTGCACCAGTACATTTCACAAAGTAAAAAAAGTCCTAAAAAGTTATGCAAAAGAATAAAATACAATGGCAAACTGGGCTTTAAGCATCTTCACTGAAAGAATTAAACTTGATTTGCTTCCTATTAAAGCTACAAAAGTCCTTCGGTCAAGAGCACCGAGTGATTTTGTCCTTGTCTTTGTTGGTTTATTAATGATATGCACAGTCGGGGGCAGGAAAATACTGCACATTCTGATGTATTGTTTCACTTTCACGTCACAGTTTGGTGCATTTGAACAAAACCGATATTTTTATCAAAATAATGTTTTAGTCATCAAACATATTTAGAAATCGAAAGATAATACATATTTTTATATCAAATATTTTTTAAAACTACTGCTTTACAAACTACAACATTTCAACGTAATATTTGATATTTTAGAAGTTTCTCTTGATTTTTCCTCCTTTTAAATTTTTTCTAACATTCAAATTTGGGCTGCTCATTTTTGAACTGCTGTCATAAGTTATTGTGTTATATTAGATCTAGAGTTGGCTTTAGTACTGACTAATCTAATGTATATACAGAAATAGAACATTGTAAAGCATCCAATAGAAAACTATTCATTTAAAAGAGAGGTTTGTGAGGGGTGTACTCAAATATGTTGAGCACTGTATATATTGCCCAGTCTAATTATATACATTAAAAAAATATCACCATATAGAAACTAAACAGACAACATATGCAATATTCAAATGTGTTATTTCAACTGCTAATTTAATCATAACTTGTGCATTCTAAAGAAAAGGTAAAGCAGTAACAAACTGGGTGTAGATCTGAAAACCTTCAGTGTCACATTCATACAGCACTATTTTTGTCTGGTTCTACAGCTTGACCTATGCTATAGTTTGACAGTTTAAAATCTACATCATGTTAAACATCAAACTAGCTGTCAGGTTTGTGACAGCTGGGATAGACCTGAGATGGCCAGTTAAAAGAGCATCTTTCAGACTGGCTGACACTCAGAGTGGGGCTGGTGGTTGTGTAGGCCGAGGCAGGGACAGTTCTAATTCACAGCTATGGGATTCTGGGGTTGCATCTGCAGGGCTAGGCAACGCTTCACAGTCAGGTGGGTGGATGAAAATACAGCCATCATGCGGACTGTGGTGCAGCCTGATGCTTCAGGAGGAATCACTCAAATTTAAACGCAGGATTGGCAGGAAAATAACACGCTTGGGCTACAATGCATAAATAACAGCAGGTAATACTCTAATTTCTGCAAGAGCACAACAATCTTTTGAGCATCTCTCTCTGCTCAGCGGGATCATGTGCTGGAATGGAATATCAGTATGATGCAGAAAGCTTTTGTTTGAAAGCAGAATCCAAGAATAGTATCCAGATGATGTGAAAATAGAGTATCGCTCATAACACAACTAGTGATGGGCTGATATCATCCCATCACATGACAATTAATTGAAATTTTACACTGCAGGAAACTCACCCAATTGGCTGCATAGAAGAAAGATCACCTCTCCATTGTGTGAACTACACAATCTACTGACAACTATGTGAATGTACAATTATTTTTTAAGTTTATGATATAAAATTAATAAATTCCTTGCATATCTTAATGTAAGTTATTAGTTTAGTGATGTAAACTTTCGCTTTATAAAAAAGTCTTCAGTTTTGCATTATAATAATCGTTAGCAAAAAACACACCTAGTACTGGACAACAACTCCACCTTCAGAACTATTATTATTTTTTAATGTCCCTGTGATAATGTAATAATTCCCTCAGACCATACAGCATATGAAAGAAAAATCTTTCATTTAAAGAGCTTACAGGTGACTTAAAACAGAAAATACCCAGGCTGTTTCTAAAAATGAGTTCTTTAGCGATCTTGCGTCCTCGTGAAACGTCATCATCAACAGCCAAAATTCAGTTCTAATACTCAAGACCGCAAGTCTCACTCGAGAAGTCCCAGAAGTCATTGCGACTGAATTAAGGAGGTGGGAAGAGTAACATTTTGCACAGATTTATTATTAAAATTCTGAGATATAGACGTTTTTGAAGGTGTACTTCAAAGATCAATGGTCCCAGTGTATTTTCTGTTATACATTTATACTTTATATAGCTTCAGAGAATGCAGAAAGAGCCACATATTGATAAATCTTATGATAGCTGTTTTCACCTTAGTTTTTGATTGAATTGCCCCGTTACAGTTATGAAATAGTTAGATAACAAGCAGGAAATGTTTATGGGCAAGTGACATCACCATGTTGAAGTGGCCTATAACTTATTTGTCTCAGGAGTTTCCCCGAATGAAATGATGAAAGTAAACATCACCATGAAAATCTTAATAAAGGCATTAACACATTAAGGGTGTTTATTTGCTGAAATTTGTATTAAAATTTGTTTTATTTGTAGTGCGCAACGTATATTTGTAAGGTTTTTATGCATAATATATATTGTAAAAAAAGGGAAAAACAATAAATCGTTGTATGAATGCTGTAATGTTTAAATAATTTTCCATTATAAACGCGAAAGGCGTGAAGCAGCAGAGAAGAACATAGCACCTCATTTCTCACAGGACGCATTCTGTATTCTCGCGTTCTCCCAAATTCGTTCTTCCAAGGTAACTTGGCAAGACCTGTCTCCACAAGAACCAAAGTCCGTTCTCTGCATTCTTGGAATTAAGAAACAGCCCCACCTTGGGACAAAAAAATATATAAAAATCCGTCATTAGCTTAAATCAGGCCAGGCCTTGTCGAATCTGTAAAAATACAGGTTTCACAGGTGTCTTTTTATGGTCTATTTCCACTGTGTGGTGAGGTTCTGTATTATGCAGTACAATACACAATTATTTCCATTTCTGATAGTTTTCAGAGAATCTTCATGACAAGGGAATGACAACTCAGGAATAGACATTTTTAAATACACAGCCAAAACACGACACCGCCATAAAAGCTCACAGCAATGAACCATGCTCAAACAAAGCTTGTCATTTTCTTGTGACAAACAGCCAAATGCCAAGAAGCAAGAACAAAATCTGCTGTATGGCTTCCATTTTGTTTCACAGGGATGTTCTAAATTATCTAAATCTTATGTAATTAATTTGAGATGACAAAAGATATATGAATGGCCAATACAACTTTTTTCTTTGCATCAGAATGCCATCGATAATCTGGAATACACCATGCCTAAGAAGTAAGGGTAATGTGGCAGTAAAAGCTGCATGATAGTAGGAAAATATGCAACATTGTTGTTGAGTGTTTCAATAATGATATGTCTTATGTAAAATTAACTTGCAAAATAATAATAATAATTATGTTATGATCATACTAGGTCAACATAGTGGGGTATACCAATCGATACTTACATTTTAAAAACGTCCATTTCCGTTGTCATTGTGTTCATGTGCTCAACAGAAATGACTGTCATTGGCTGTGAAGGTCATCGGTTTACCGAACTCACCACTGTTTACTACGTGTAACCAAATATACAGGGACACTGAAGTGTTTAAAAGTCACGTCAATCAGCTGGTTTGTCTAGAAGCGGACAAACGAGCGATCCGCTGATAAATTGCGACTTTAAAACGCACCAGTGTCACTGTATCTGTGATTACACTCAGTAAACAGCAGTGAGCTCAGTGAACCGATGACCTTCACGGCCAATCACAGTCATTTCTGTTGAGCATGTGAACACTATGGCAAATTAGTGCTCTTTAAGAACATGCCCCACACGTTCGCAGGAAATGGACGTTTTTAAAATTTCAGTACCAATTGGTATCGAATTCTATTATCGTGACAACCCTAACACTAAGATAAACAGATAATAATTGTTTTTCTAAACTAATTAAATAATAAAAATTAAAAAACTCTGTCTCAGGAGAGAACGATTTCTTCGAGCTCAGGGCTACCGCCTGGTCAATGAGCATAAAGAGGTACGCAATAAGGTAGTCCTCAAGAGTTCTCCTTGGTAAAGTAGGAAAGGGAGAGATGGGGTGGATAAGGGATTGTTCAAAAAATGAAGATGCTGGGCTAGACGGGCTACTTGTGAGCTTAAAATAATCAGATTGGTTTACTAATGATTACAAATAAGAGACCAGCTGCGATCAATTATATCACTTGCTCCTTTTGAAATTAGTTTGTGAAACTTCACTTAAAACACCACGATTGGCTGTTGTCATTTTCATTTTAAATGTCAAACATTTGAGCGCTGTTGAGCATGTTCTTAAACAAAGCTGATATAATATTGTGTTCACGTGCTCAGCAGTAATGACAGTTCACCGAACTCACCGCTGTTTACTGAGCGTAACCACAGATACAGAGACACTGGAGTGTTTTAAAGCCGCAATTCATCAGTTGATTGCTCGTATGTCAGCTTATACACAAACCAGCTGATCGGCATGACTTTGAAACGCTCCAGTGTTCCTGTATCTGTGTTTACAGTCAGAAAACCACGGTAAGTTCAGTGTACTGATAACCTTCATGGCCAATCACAGTAATTTCTGTTGAGTATGTAAACACAATGACAAATCAGCGCTCAAAATGTTCGCAGAAAAAAGCGCTCAACACCGCTCAAATGATCGCAGAAAATAGATGATTTTAAAATTTCAGTACCGTGACAAACCTACAACCATACAAAATAAACTATTTATTACACATCCCTGCAATATGCATATTGCATATATTATTATTGTGATAATTATATTTTTTCGATAAATTGTGCAGCTCTAGCTGGCACTGGAAATAAACGCTTGATCAGGGTGACCTGTGCCAAACCGTACCGCTCAATGTAAAAAAAAAGCATTCGTTTAGTCCAGGCCTGACTCCAGGTAGATGGTCAGACATAAGAAAGTAAGTACATCCCTCGAGAAAATCCTGCACTCTGCCAGTGCCACTGAGGACACTGAGCTGTGATGGAAATATACTTGGTTCAGGTGTGAACAAAACTAATGAGAGTCTCAGGAGGGCTTAACTATCAACAAGACGACACAACAAACATTAGCATTGTGCTTGTTCATTGCAATCCAGTCTATAAAATAATTAAGGAAAAAGCGAACACACTGAGAGCATGAACTGAATAAGCAAAAGGTGTGAGTGTTATCCCAGGCCAGATATACAACTGCCTCTTTTCAAGGGTGTGATATCCAGTGAGGCTGTAAAAATCATATATCAAAGACTGGCATGCAGGTTTTTGAAGAGACTGGCACCACAGGAGATCCAGACACGACCATCTGGCTCCTGACGGCTCCAGAAGTTGACCACCAGCCCAGGAATACTGAGCAAAGGTTACAGAGTGTCACCAGACAGACAAGTCAAACTGACTGTCTAGTTAAACAGCTTAAGTAAGCATATAGTGATGTAATACAACAAAAATAACTCTTAAAACTGAACACTGTACTATTTAGTACAATATAAGGCATCTAGCAGCATGGCTTGGTTATTCAGAGCTATTATAAAGAACATTGTACAGTAGCTGATTCAATCGTGAGATCATTTGCTTTGCAATACATGTTCAGTGTGTTTTCAATATAATATAAGACAATTAGGGGTGGACTTCTGTCTCTTTGTTCATTAGAACATTTTGAAGTTTTAAACAAAATGTATCAATCTGATGAACTTTGAGAGGTTTAGTCTTTTTAAGGGCCAAATTGAAGAATAAAAAGTCTTTGCATTGACTTAAATCTGGACTAAGTGAACTCAAACCTCTTAGCTTTGAAAGTTTCTCAGGTTCTCAACAAACAAACTAACAGTGTGCTACACAAAAAAAAGCTGGAAAAGGGACCATGTGTGTTTGCCAATACTGAAATCCAAAGACTTGGAACTTCATACCTAGCAAGTTTGACTTGAGAATATTGTATAAAGAAAACAGGATGGGAGAAGACAAAGGAACAGCAGCATACTTTTCAAGTCAACCTCACTTGAATAATAAAGTAAAATATGAAATAAAACCAAACACTGTCACTCATCTGTTGAGTTTTAAAGAACAATACTAGCCATTATAAAAATCACAGGAAATCTAAACAAGAGAATAATCAGTCAAATGTGCTAAATCAGCATTTACCACATACTGTACCTCCACAACTTTAATATACAAAAATATGAAACCTAAAGAATTAGTTTACCCAAAAATTGTAATTGTTCTTAATTAATGTCATGTTGTTCCAATCCTCTGAGACCTTCAATCATTTTTGAAGTACAAATTAGGATATTTTAAGTGAAATCCAAGAGCTCTCTCATCTTCAACAAACAGGCACAGTCCCAAAGTCAAAGTCCAGAAAAGGAACCAAAAACAATCAGTGGTTCAACTCTTATCTTCTAAAGCTCCAAGACACCTTTGTAAGCCAAAAAACTGTAAAACTGCACTTTGTTTGCCAAAGTCTTTTGCAAAAGGTCAGGGTGATCATTGGCTATGAGCAAAATGACACGTACATGCTGTGCTGCTGACTCTAATGGCAAAAGTTATGTTGCCCATACTGTAATAAGCATGTACCCTGACTTGAGGCATTTCTCCATTTCTGTGTTTAAGTCCGTTTCAAAGACCTATCTATTCTCTCTCGCTTTTAATACTCCTTGATCACTGTTTTATTGCTTTTATTTGTTAAATGTTTCTTTTATATGCCGTATTAAATATTGCATTGTAATTGCATTATTTATACAGAATTGATACAATTTATGCAAATAAAATGTTTTTCATTCTTAGAATGTTTCACATTTTTGTTGTTCCTAGTCCAATTATCTATATTTCAAAGCAAAAACAAGATTATTTCACTTACCCTAATGACAGATCCTTTTGCTTGATTTAAGGAAAAACTCTTAATTTTCAATTATTTTCTCTGATGGATAATTTCTTCTAATACAATATTTTTACTTAATCTAAGAATGTTTCGATATTTAGACTATGTAAAGTGAGAAAAGCATTTCTGCATTGTTATTACTGTACCTGAATGATGTTAGACTGCCCATAAAAGAGTTTGATTTTGTGGAACTGAATTCCTATCACAATATTTATCACAGAAAAATGAAAGATTTATTCAATATCATACAGCCCTAAACATATAATAAAAAGAACTATAATCTTGAGTCACATGACACAAAATAAGAACCATGACTACACCAAATTTGAAAAGACGAAACATATCCCGTCCATGCCCACTACTGATACTGGCACACATGATTTCTCATAAAATCAAATTACATCCCATAATCATTCGCTAATGGGGCGGCTGGTGTTTCAATGATTTGATTTGTCAAATAACAGTGCCAAATAAACTAGTCCTTAAATGCGAACTTGTTGTTCAGCAGATCGGATTTCTCTTTAGTTCATGGGAACCTAACCTTCAATCCAGTCACCGCGGGACTGGGTCAACAAAGGTGTGCTTCGCCTGTCCATCAAACTCCAAAATATATCCACATCTCCTCAAGCCTCCTCTGCCACATTGCGCACATGCCTGGACCTGTCACTTGGTGTAAATACTGTAGTTGCTGTGCTGTGCCCGCAGCGAGTACACTCGGATCAGGTTTCCTTCTGATCGGATATCACCATGTGCTCAGCCTGGCCTGGAAAGTAAATCTTCGAGTGTGTTAGCAAAGCCGTTCAAGATCTCAATCTATTGAGCTAATGGGAGCTATTTGGGGAAACTCAAATTAAATCATTTCCAGCATCTGTGATTGTCAATTGTAATCAAGCACATTAATAATTTTAAGGTTGTTTTTACTTTGACTAAATTACCTTATTCTACGAAATTTTAACTGATTGCAAATAGGCACGGGAGGATAACCAGTTTCAAGGTTTACCATGGTTTATAAAAGTCAAGGTCTTAAAACTGCGAAAAGTTTCTGTTATACCATTCCTACAGTATCTGAAAAACAAAATATCTTTCTTTCTTTTCTTCTCTTTTGTTCTTTCTGTTGTTTTTTCTTTTCTTTTGTTTCGTGTTCCATATCATTCTTTTGTTCTCTTTCTTTAATTTGTTCTTATTCTCTTTCTTTCATTCGTTTGTTCATTTTCTTTCTTTCATTTGTCCGTTCTTTCTCTTTCTTTCGTTCGTACATTCTCTTTTTCATTCATTCGTTTATTCTCTTTCATTTGTCCGTTCACTCTCTTTCTTTTATTCATTTGTTTATTCATTTTCTTTTCTTTGTTTGTTCATTCTCTCTTTCATTTGTTCATTTTCCATTGTCTTTTCTCTTTCTTTCATTCACTCATTCATTCACTTTCATTCATTCATTCATTTTCTTTCTTTCATTCGTTCATTCATTCATTCTCTCTTTCACTCATCCAGTTCTTTCATCATTTTGTTC
The DNA here is from genome assembly GCF_903798145.1 of Danio aesculapii. Lineage (NCBI taxonomy): Eukaryota > Metazoa > Chordata > Actinopteri > Cypriniformes > Danionidae > Danio > Danio aesculapii. The sequence continues at coordinate 37,935,491 of NC_079447.1, read as the reverse complement.
TTTCTTTTGTTCATTCTTTCTTCGTTCTTTCGTTCTACCAGTTTCACAGTTTACTGCATTTTGCAAAAGTCAAGGTTTTAAAACCACAACAATTTTGTTATACCATTCCTACAATACATGCACGTTTTTTTTTTTTTTGTTTGTTTGTTTGTTTACAAGGCTATTTTATTTTTTATTTTACGGCATCAATCAAATGCCCAAATCAACCGAAATCTGAAAAACAAATCGATTAACATGCTATAGAACTGTGTTACAGTGCAGTGGCTTACTTTATATCCAAAGAAAACGAAGATATCCAAAGATGCCTTCTCATGATGTAAAGAAATCTGTGTTTTTGAAACTAATGAAGATAGCTGAAGTAAATCATATATTTTATTTAGCCTGACATGTTTACTGTTCCAAAATATTCAAAATGTTTCTTAAAATAAAATATATAGTGTTTAATGGGGGAAAATAAGTCGTTTTTTTATCCAGACATTGAAAGAGAACATATTTTAGAGCAATAACCCCAATACTGTGAAACTGTTATATTTTTATCCAAAGTTATACCGTCAGAATCTTACACCTAATTGCAAATAACAACAGCCACATTTTGGGACTCAGCAGGGCATTAGTAATCTCATTTTGACTTAAATGAGGACGTTTCATTTTCAATTGAAAAAAATAAATAAAATCAAGCGCACTACACAAACACACTGTAAATGTGTCAAGTTTAAAACTGATTACTGCATAGGATCTGCATGCTAACTCCACCAAAAAATAAATAAATAAATAAATAAAAAAGTATCACACTTCACCAGCGCCACATGTGAGAGTGAAAACTGCGAGTCGAAAGAGAGGTGTGGCGGTGTGTGCGGGCTCTTTGTGTGGGTAAAGCCATGAATTATACATAAGGTCTCAAAACTGATGGCTGTGCAGATCCAAGCAGACAATGTAAACAAGAAACAATTTTTACTTCATTTGAGCGCTCCGTGTGAGCGAGGAAAAAGAGGGGCTGTGGAACAGTAAGCCATGGGATATTCCGTCAGCTATTTTGTTCACCTGCGATGCCAAAGCCTGAGCCGTGTAGGGCAAATCCAGCCCTCTTCACCATGCAAACTGACAGACTGCCTGAAGCAGGCTAAGGCCCAGCAGTCAACACACTGAATTTAGTGTGACCTTGTTTCCTGACCTCAACATTGTTTTTCCTAACAATCTGTTCTAGGTCAGACAGGCCATTAAAGGTCAGCTAATTAAGAGTTCCCACTCACATTTGCTGGCTTTTTATGAATTTTCTCAACAGCTAAATTGGTTGTATATATCCACATCTGCGTTTATCTCAGTTCATTAAACAGTTTCTTTCTATTTCTCTTTCTTTTTCTCATTCTTTCTTTCGTTTATTCTTTTGTTCTCTCTTTCATTTTCTTTCATTCTTTTTGTTCTCTTTTAATTTCAATTTCTCATTTTCTTTCATTCTCTTTTAATCTTTTGATTTCTCTTTCATTCTTTCTTTCATTCTCTTTTATATTTCTTGATTTCTCATTTTCTTTCTTTCTCGTTTTCTTTCTCCATTCATCTATCTTCTATCCATTTTATCAATCTGTCTGTAATTTTAATCAATCAATTTGTCTATCCACAGGTCCGTCTATATCCACCCATGTCAATATTTATTTCAATATCCATCCATCTATTACACTCGTTTCACAATCTCTCATTCTATAACCTCTTTCTCTAAAATATTCAAAAACACAATTACATATCTATCAGTCCATCCATCTGTTTACAATCATACATATCAATATATTTCTACACTACCAGTTCACTCCCGTATTAGTGATTTATTAGTATCTTCCCTATTTTTACATTCTGTGTGTTTATCAAGTGACTTTTGGCATTTTAAGTAGTTTGGCATGACATTTTCGGTGTTGGTCATGTAAATGAAAGGTAAAAACAAATGGGGAACTAGCTGCAAGTACTTTCAACGTTTATTAACAAAAAATTTTGTGGAATATATTTATAATAACCACTGACACACTGACACTATCAGAATTATTTAACTAGAATTATAACCGTTCATATAAAAAATATATAGTCATATAAGTCTGTGCCAAATTAATGGTTTTATCATGTCGTAATTACATTTTAAAAAGGCACCTATTTTACCCCTTTTTCAAAATTTAAGATAAGTCTTTTGTGTCAGAAAGTGTCGGTAGAGTTTCAGCTCAAAACACCTATCAGATTATTAATAATAATTTTCTGCTCTAAACACAACGTTGCTGTTTTTGTTGCCTGTGCCTTTAATGCTAGTTCTCACCGTCCACCGTTCCCACGTGCCTGTCAGAGTGTGCCTCAATCTCCGCCTAGGCTGCGTCAGATAAACAGCACAGTAACAGACATGAAGGAAGCAGATCTCACGTAATGTTTGTGAGAAATACTACAGTATGAACTTTCCCAATGATTATTTGATGTATGTGTTGTGGAGTTGCAACGATGCTATCATCCCGTAAAGGTATTTTCCATATTTCTCCCATATTTTCAATCTTCTTAAGAATGGTGGCTAATAAACATTAAAGAGTCGATCCTCCCTATATGCAACCCATACCGCTGAACCACCAAGGGACGCCCCTTGCTGTTAAATGTGAATCTGTTCTGTGCTTTTATTTTATTTAGGCATGAAAATTCTTCGAATTAAATATAAAAACCACGCGATTCCCTTCCTTTTTATTACAGGTGCCGTCGCCCCTCCTATGCAATCCTCAAAACAGTCATATAGCAGTACGTCACTGTCAGCTGACGTACTTCATAGTGATAAATAGACGCTGTTTCCCAAACTGATTCAGTACACAGGATTTGAAGGATTTGAAGGATTTGACGCGGAGCGAAAGTTTGGGTTTTGGGTGCGTGTTTGAACAGACATATACACATAATTAATAATAATAACATCTAAAGATGTCTATCTTTGTGGGTTTTTTTCTAAACACAACTTATTTTGTCGTAAACGAGCATAAAAAGTTAGGACAGCAATCGAATGCTTTCATTTTAACATTAGATGTGTGCATTTTTAAAGTGACACCTCTGTTATTTACTATAATCAAACAGAAAATCTAAATGAGAGATTCATTCTTTGCTCTTTAATCAGAATGTGTAAGTTAGACAGTGAAAAAAAGATTAATGAGATTTGATAACTTGATTCTATTTCTTTATAATAGCTATTAAATTTAATAAGCAAAACTGTTGGCTAATTTATTTGATGCTAATGTATACTATTTATTTTTTATTTTTTAAATAATAATAATAAAACCTATTCCTGACCGTTTAATCGTTTATTTACAATGGCACAGATAACACACGCACACAGCATGCGCGTTTAACTTTGCACTGTTTTGCACGCCAAATGTGACAGTATACACGTTAATATCTACTGCTGTATGGAGTTTCATTATAGTAATTTACAAAATAACATGTGGTGATAAAGTAAATATGGTAAAATCGCTGTAATTCATTACAAAAATGCACTGTTTTAAACTTATAAAACGCATTCTTGATCACATTTGATGATGATTGATGATCACAGTGAGCTGAACAGATCATTTAATGGCAGTTGCTTTGAGCATATCCCATCTTGTGGATATGGAGACATGTTAATATGCTTCTGTCAATCTACATCACGTTGCGGTGGGCCTCAAAATAGGAGGGATTTGGATCCCATTTTAACGCCAAGAAATAAAAAAAACTTATTGTCTTTATATGACCCAAATATGACTGTGGACACACTATACCTACACACAGTTCTGTCCAAACAGCTCCCAAAAGATGATTTCATCATAGGTGCCCTTAAAACATTTAATGAGATTTTAGAATGGAGTTGTCATGTCGGTCATCTTATTCAACAAAATCATGAAGTTTTGCAATATAGGCTATAGGTTTGTATGAGTAACTAGTTCACCCTGAAATTCATACAGTCAATTTGATTGGCCATTGCAGGTACAAATCTTTTGTGTTTCATGACTTAAAACAATTTTAGATTGAATTATGCACACATTTAGGAAATGACAGGGTAACTATAGTCAGTTGTTGTTGTTTTTTTTTTAGTTTTTAAATTACAAAAAGTTATCAAATTGTCAAAGTAAGTGCTTCCGTAGTTCTTGCGCTATTGTTTCAGGCTAACAAAAAATATATATAAAATCCACTTGGCTACACTATAGTTCAATTTTCAACATCAAAAGCTGATGAAGCAAAGATCAAAGTTCCATAATGCAAATCCAATGCATAAATAGATAGAAATACAGTAAATATGCTCTCTATCCACCCCCCACCACCCCCCCAGGCTTTCCTTCCATAATATTCTCTTTTTTTATATGCACATAAACAAAGCAAACAAACAAATGTTTCATGTACATGTAATTAACTATGAATGAAATAAAAAAACACTGCATATTTTGAGTTCAATGCAATATGCCCGCACTTGGGAGTTCCGGTAATAATGAATGGCAGACAGCGGGTCATGTGACCAAGGCTGATCTAACACGACTTAGCTTTAACGCAGCTGTTCCTGTGACTTCCATTTGCATCACTGGGGAAAACTGTACTCCATAGCGAGTACTATTTTTAGCTTCACCCAGGGAGCTAAAAAAAACAAAAAACTGCTAATCCTAACATGCTCTGTTTTTCATTTGCTATTTTAATATCAGAACAGTTAACCGTATCACATGGTGACCATTTCACACTATAATATTGTCAAAGAGATCCCTGTGATAATGAGCACAGAGCATTACAGACTTTGCATACGTTTATAATTTTTCTTTTCTAATAGAATAAAGACTGTCAGGTGTCTGTAAACATGACTTGCAATTTACCAGTGCTGTGTTGGAACATCCATTAGATAATGCAGATAAACACATAATAATTCATTATATATTCTAACATCAATTCCAGATTTCCAGAGCTCACCAATGAACATTTATAATAGAAGCACTAAACAAAGACGCAGACGAGACTGTCATACACTGACTGACATAACCAGGTCACCTCCTGCGCTAAAAAACATTGAGTCCAAATGGGAAGCTCTACAGAGAGCAGAGAAAATGAAAAGACTGATATAGGTTTTCTAGATCTAGATCTCCTGTAGCAAGTGCCTGTGCACTAGGGCTTCTCAAAATCCGGATCCGGACCGCAAGGGTTTTCAAATCCGGGTATGCAAATGCCACTTTATTTAAAGAAAAATAAAACATATTGACTTGTGATGCATGTTATGGATGTTTATTAAAAGCAAATTTTGTAATATCAATTGTTCTGGACCCTTGACCTTAATGAAAATTCATATTTGGACCTTTTAATGTAGACACTAAGAACCCCTGCTGTATACCAACCCCTGTGATTATAGACAGAGCACAAATTATGAATACATCTTGACCTATAGAAGGCTTAAATACTGTGTTGGGGTAATAATATTACTTTGATAAGCAAGAAGTAAAGTAATGCATTCCTTTAAAGAAAATCAAGTACTAATATTTGTTACTTGTTAAAAATGTACTTTTTATTTTACTTTTAATTTAAATATTTTAAATAAATAAATTAAAAAATGTTTATATAATTTAATTAAATAAATTTTTTATTACCAAATTAAAATTAATAGTCGTTCAATCATGCACTCACTTCACATGAATGTAAAAGGGGAATTGTCTAAATGGACAGTGATTTTACGCAGCTAATAAAACAAAAAGTTCAAAAGTAGCAAACACACTGTTTTAAACATTCATTAATCTGTATATACAGCATGTATAGCCCTAGTGTCCGAAAATTATAATTGTTTTAGGTGATTTTTTTAAAGGTAAATAAAGGTGTAGGTTATATAAGTGTTGTTAATCGCAGAGCTCTACTATTTAAAAAAGAAGAAAAAAAATGTAAATTCTAAGAGAGATCAAACCTCAGCAAGGTAATGATGTCCATGAT